>NC_074670.1:15241363-15268185 GCF_029448725.1 Salvelinus fontinalis | reverse complement strand
GATCTTTTTAGGGTCAAAAAATCTTTAATAGATTTAGGGAAATGTGAAAAACCGGGGGGAAAGCCATGGGAATCAAAAAAAGTTGAGATTTTTCTTCCACCTTCCTGTTCTAATGTCATAGCTAGCCAATGTTCACCAGGCATGTGTTTAGGATGGGTATTGACAATAAACATTGCAGGCCTCTCAGGCCATATCTCAATAGGTAATTCATCACAAGCCATCACTCCACAAAATTGTTTTCCAATCAAGCGGCTCATGAGCCCTTCCAACTCTTGGGTATTCATGTCTTTGCTCAAAGGTCCTTAATAATAATCCACTAAAACCTGTCTTTGGGCATTCACTTCCAAGATTGAATCAGAGCATGCGTAAACAATCATGCTAACTGTACAGGTTAAAGGTGTACGGAAACGCATTTCCAGCCTGAGGTTACCTTGGGACATCACAGACAGATTTCCTGAGGTGTCATCATCAGGGGATAAATTGAAAGCATACAAAGTGTAACCCTCTGCAAAATCATATATGGGGCGCCCCACGGTCCTGGCTCAGGGGAGTTGACCTGCCGTTTAAAGTCTCTGTTCGCGGCTTGTGTGTAAATACATCCTGGGAGTAGGGCAGAATTGTCTCGTAGGCATATCCTTCACAGAAACCGTGTAGACTCCCTATGGCATCCCTTCTAGGCTGTATTTCCGCTGTAAACACATAAAATAACTTTTAATATAAGATGCCGACACTTTTTGTTTTTAAGGTATAAATATTCTTACGGAATTGTTGGATCTTACTTACTACAATTCAGGGTCAGCGTTGGGATGCAAGCAATTTGTTCCGGAGACCCTACGGCCGGTTCGAGCTCAGTTATATCTCGGAGAATCTGCGTGAAGGTTTGAGAATCTAAAAAAACATTAGATAATATTAAAGCTATAATCATTTTAGCTAATATTGACATGTTATACGTTAAGAATCTGGGCCCTAAGGCCTGTTTAATATTTCTATAACATACAACGTTTTCAAACAATTCCCCAGAACAAACAAATCTAATATATAGCATATGTAAATATTTATTTCAAGAACTAACCTTCAGAAATATCCATGAGGAGGTTTTTCCCAGATTATCTTTTTAACGGGGTCCGTCCGATAACTATTCCTGGGGGATGCTGTAGGGTAAATTTGTAGCGGCGCTAAAAACGGGTCTAACAGCGGGACCTGTTTTGCATAGCTTTTGTACCCGTCTAACACGAGTGGTGTCGTATTTTTTCGCGCTAAAACCGCCTCAAAGTTATCTTTGAAGCCTAAGGTATTTGGTTCAAACACCTGGCATTTGGTTCAAACATATGGTATTGGGGGTGTCTAAACATTAGGTACCTTTTGATATTCTAAAATCTCCGGGGGGCTAGCATCTAGATGCTGGGGTGGGGAGGTCTCGACATCGCTGGGCTGAATGAGCGAGAGAGCCTTGAGCGCAGATGCATGGGCATTTTTGAACACACACCGACCCTTTTTTCTCTGTTTTTTGAAACACACACACATCCACTACAGCACACGCACGCACACACACGCGCGCATTCCGCAAGTTTTTTTCTTTTCTCATACTGCGCTAAGAGTGACCAAACTAAAGAGTTCCTGACATAGTAAGATTCTGCTTTTAAAACCATTTATTTCATTCAAAATATTTAGTACATACAGTTTATAGCCTTACATTATTAAGGTCTTTTACGAGGCCTTTCTTACAGATCCAGAGGTCTGGTTAGCCCTGACCATTATCCGATCGCTAAAACGCTTGCACACTCCCTAAAAGCTCCGTAAGTTTTTCCCTACAGGGGTAGCTAATCCGTCCGGCATGTAAATCCTGGGGGTATGCCCCCAGCTTTAATGAATAAGATGGGTAGAAAAATAATCTGTTTAAGTCATAAGTAAAGGCCTTTCCTAAAGAGGCTGTCATGATTGACTGTGGCTCATATTTAACACGTATTGCTTGTTACCTAAGACTATTGTTGTACATTGAATATCCACTAGCAGATTTGTGTAGCATGCATCTCCAGTATATCTGTCATGTTACTGGGGTCTTTTTAAAAGTCAATAAACATATGTGTAAAATGTACACTTGTGTTTCACTGTAGATTTGTTTAAGCCCACCTAGAAATGTTTTTCCCTGAGGGACAGACTGCGCTAAGAGGGAACAAACTAACGAGTTCATGACATGGTGAGATTCTGCTTTTAAAACCATTTATTTCATTCAAAATATTTAGTACATACATTTTATAGCCTTACATTATTAAGGTATTTTACGAAGCCTTTCTTACAGATCCAGGGATCTGATGCAACCACCCCCCATTGTCAGTGTCCAGTTGGTCATCAAAATGCCGGGATCTCTTGCAAGGTTCATCAACACTTGGTAAGTTTTCACTCCAGGGGTAGATCCTACGTCGGGCCTTTTGGTCCTGGCTATGTCTCAAGGACAGCCGAGGCCTGCGCCTTAACTGTTCGCGATTTTTGAAGAGAATGTCCAGCTTATTCATAAGTGTTATGAAAATTGGATAATCCACCCATTTAAAACTAAACACAGGAATAAAAAAGTTGACATCTTTGCATGCTCTGGATGCTACTGGAGAATTGACAGACTTTGTAGCATTACACGCATCATAAACTTCACAGGCTAAAATTGTCACTTTGTTGTCAGGGCTATAGTCCATTGAAGCAATTCTTAGAGCCTTGAGATCCCTGCCCCCGAGGACCTGTTCTTCCAATGCATAGCCAGGCACAGGTGTACCACTCAGGACCTGTTCAATTTTACAGAGCGCAAGCCTGATCTTTAGCCATTCTCTCATACCCAGAGCAGTAGAAAAACTCCCAGGTTTTGCCTGATAAACGGGTTTGGGGCCACTGGCGTTGAAGATCTTTACCGTAGAATCCTCCGGCTGGAATATGTAAGACATGTGGCCCTCACTCGTACCCAAAAATCCTTTAAAACATTCTGGAGCTTCACACAGAACTTCCTCAATGCTTTGGTCACTGGGTTCATGACAAGCCGAGCATAACATACCATAAATTGGCATATGTGTCATTTTTGTTTAATATTCAGGGGGTTTATCTTGTACAGTCTTAAACAGGAATTGTTCTGGGGCTTTATAAGGCTTCTGCAAAGCCAGCCTCTTTGAAATGTTCATTAACAACCCCCAACACTAGATATCCAGGAACAGGTTGACATGACACCTGGTCACTTACTTACCCAAAGACCCCCCTAACCATCAGGATGTCCTGACCTGAAGCCCAAATATTTGCATGCCCCCCTTCTACACGCCATTGGGTCATCAATCACTACATAGGGTCATAAATCATGATCCTTTTAGATTTACGACATTGACAGCTCGACACTTACCCAAAGACCCCCACCCCTGCCAGGATGTCCTGACCGGCAGCCCAAATATGTGCAGGCCTCCTACAACAGGACATAGGGTTCACATAGCGGTCACATAGGTTCACATAGGGTCATCCATCAAATTTTGACGTGTGACATCTACTTTAATCTCTCTAGTGGGTGGTGCGGACAGCCCAGTACATTACTGGGGCCGAGCTTCCTGCCATCCAGGACATCTATATCAGGTGTGGAAGGAAGGCCTGGAAAATCATTAAAGACTCCAGCCTCCCAAGCCATAGACTATTCTCTCTGCTTCCGCACTGCAAGAGGTACCGATGCATCAAGTCTGACACCAACAGGCTCCTGAACAGCTTCTATCCCCAAGGAAAAATAACCGATAAATAGATAACAAAATAGCTACATGGACTATCTGAGTTAACCTTGTATCTTTATTGAGCATTTATTTTTGCACTGTCTTTATGCACACTCACAGGGCCCTACAAACACACACTGTCACTCCAACACACATACACTCACTCACTCACGCACTCACTCACTCACTCACTCACTCACTCACTCACTCACTCACTCACTCATTCACTCACTCACTCACTCACTCACTCACTCTATCATCTGCTCACTCACACTTAACATGCACATACATTTATACTGACTCTACACACCCCCACACCCACTCACATACAAGCTGTTGCTACACTGTTTATGTTATATCTCGTTGCCTAGTGTCACGTTCCTGACCTGTTTTCTCTTGTTTTTTGTATGTGTTTAGTTGGTCAGGGCGTAAGTTGGGGTGGGCATTCTATGTTATGTGTTTCTATGTTTAGGTCGTTTGTAATTAGCCTTATATGGTTCTCAATCAGGGACAGGTGTTTGACGTTTCCTCTGATTGAGAACCATATAAAGGTAGGCTGTTCACACTGTTTGTTTGTGGGTGGTTGTCTTCCGTGTCTGTGTCTGTGCACCACACGGGACTGTTTCGTTTGTTCGTTCGTTTGTGTCGTCTGTACCTGTTCATGCGTTCTTCATGTATATGTAAGTTCGTTTTGTTCAGGTCTGTTGACTTCGTTTATTATTTTGTAAATTCTCAAGTGTGTTTAGTTTTCGTCTTGTTTAATAAATATCATGTCGTATCACAACGCTGCGCTTTGGCCCAATCCCTACTCCTCCTCTTTGGACGAAGAGGAGGAGGACAACCGTTACACCTAGTCACCTTACGCCTATACATATCTACCTCCATCACTTTATTGTGTTCTTATTTCTCATGTGTTTTTTCTAGTATTACATTGCTATTGATTATTGCATTGTTGGGTTTTGAGTTTGTAAGTTAGTAATTTCACTGTACTTGAGCATGTGACATTAAAACTTGAAATGTAGCTGTGAAGTTCCAAGGTTACAGGGCTCTTCATAGGTAAGATTCTAAGAGGGTGGTCACTCCAGTAATTATTGATGTATGGCAAGACTTGTGTGTGAATGTGTGTAGGTGTGTGTGCTCATTGGGATCTATCCCCCTCATTTACTGCCTTTAAAAAAACATAACTGATATTGCTGACTTGCTTAAACAGATGTGGTCTCTACTGACAATTGAGATGTACAGTACAAACTATGGCATAAGGGGACGACTGTCACAACTTCCGCCGAAGTCGGCTCCTCTCCTTGTTCGGGCGGCGTTCGGCGGTCGACCTCACCGGCTTTCTAGCCATCGCCGCTCATTTTTTCATTGTTCCATTTGTTTTGTCTTGTTCCCTGCACACCTGGTTTACATTCCCTAATCACACTGCATGTATTTATTCCTCTGTTCCCCCCATGTCTTTGCGTGAAATTGGTTTTGTTACGTGTTTCGTGTGTACGCGCAAGGCTGGGTTTTTCCCGTTATTCCGCGGTATTTCCACGAAGGATGTTTATTGTAAACATTTGCTCATTTTTTTTGACTGTTTCGCGCCTTGCACTTTTACCTTTGGCTGGAGGTTTTTACGTAGTGGTGTCAATCTGTTTTATTGCCTCTGCCTAAATAAAGTGTGCGCCTGTTCACAATTCTCTGCTCTCCTGCACCTGACTTCTCCACCAGTAGCGCACACCTTGACAAAGACAAGCGGATAAGGCAATCCGTAACTTCGATTAAGACATTAATGAGCAAGCTAGGACGGACGTGGTCAATATACCTATTTGTTCAGCCCTTTTGAAATGTACAGCAACAGAATTCAGAACATGGGCTGTTCTTACAGTGTACTACTTTCAGGAGCACTGTCAAACTATACACAAAAAGTTTGCAAACAAGCACACACCGGCCACGAACGATGTGTTCACAATACCGCGTTGGTGAAAATAGACCAAATTATTAAGGTAAGGCACATGGGCTACTAACAGCTTACTACACAACATACACTTATGTATACTAGTATTACTTTCTTAGCTACAGTATACATATCTCTCTGGCATCTTACATAATTTATGAAGCAGCATAAGACATTTTTGGACTAACGTTGTTGTGATGTGCTTGAACAGGAAAGTGGCGCACCGGTCCTTCGTGGGCAAATTTTGTCATCAAAGATGCTGGATTTACAATTCTCGAGTTGAATGACCTTTCAAAATGTATTATTCCCGACTTCCAAGTTGCAATGCTTGCATTTAGCCACTGTCACCGATTCCTTCGAAACCACTCATTGTTGAATTTGCGATCTCCAAATTGTTGTGTAATGTTTATGTCCAATGGTCGATGAGCACCGATACGTTTTATCTATACTTTCTCTACATTATTTCTCTTCATATGACAAGGATTAAAAAGGATTTGCCAGTAGACTTGATTCATGATGATGACTGCAAACTAAGATTGTGAAAGTAAGACGTTGACATGATCAGTCCAATCAAAGCTACTGTACGTATAACGTGATTTGACGTAATTTCTGTGGCCAATGACCGTGAGCCTTCTTGGCAGGGCACTTCTAATGTAACTATGCAGCACCCAAAGGGCTCACATTATTGATGTCTACCCTTACTAAAGGCGGGTGACAGTATCCCCATGAGTGACAGAACACTGAGCATATCACTGTGCAATGCTGAGCCAATCACGGTGCAATGCTCCTATTTTCTGCTGGCCTGCCCCACCACTACAGAAAGTACTGAGCTAGGCTCAGGGTTAGGGTTATAAACTGGTAGTATAGTTAGCATACGTTACGGTTAGGGTTATAAACTGGTAGTATAGTTAGCATATGAAAGGGTTAGGGTTATAAGCTGGTAGTATAGTCAGCATATGAAAGGGTTAGGGTTAGGGTTATAAGCTGGTAGTATAGTCAGCATATGAAAGGGTTAGGGTTATAAGCTGGTAGTATAGTCAGCATATGAAAGGGTTAGGGTTAGGGTTATAAGCTGGTAGTATAGTCAGCATATGAAAGGGTTAGGGTTAGGGTTATAAGCTGGTAGTATAGTCAGCATATGAAAGGGTTAGGGCTATAAATTGGTAGTATAGTCAGCATACGTTAGGGTTAGGGTTATAAGCTGGTAGTATAGTCAGCATATGTTAGGGTTAGGGTTATAAGCTGGTAGTATAGTCAGCATATGAAAGGGTTAGGGTTATAAGCTGGTAGTATAGTCAGCATATGAAAGGGTTAGGGTTAGGGTTATAAGCTGGTAGTATAGTCAGCATATGAAAGGGTTAGGGTTATAAACTGGTAGTATAGTCAGCATATGAAAGGGTTAGGGCTATAAATTGGTAGTATAGTCAGCATACGTTAGGGTTAGGGTTATAAACTGGTAGTATAGTCAGCATATGAAAGGGTTAAGGTTAGGGTTATAAGGTGGTAGTATAGTTAGCATACGAAAGGGTTAGGATTAGGGTTATAAATTGGTAGTATAGTCAGCATACGAAAGGGTTAGGGTTATAAATTGGTAGTATAGTCAGCATACGAAAGGGTTAGGGTTAGGGTTATAAGCGAGTAGTATAGTTAGTATACAAAAGGGTTAGGGTTATAAGCTGGTAGTATAGTTAGCATATGAAAGGGTTAGGGTTATAAGCTGGTAGTATAATTAGCATATGAAAGGGTTAGGGTTATAAGCTGGTAGTATAGTCAGCATATGAAAGGGTTAGGGTTAGGGTTATAAGCTGGTAGTATAGTCAGCATATGAAAGGGTTAGGGTTATCAACTGGTAGTATAATTAGCATATGAAAGGGTTAGGGTTATAAACTGGTAGTATAGTCAGCATATGAAAGGGTTAGGGTTAGGGTTATAAGCTGGTAGTATAGTCAGCATATGAAAGGGTTAGGGTTATAAGCTGGTAGTATAGTTAGCATATGAAAGGGTTAGGGTTATAAGGTGGTAGTATAATTAGCATATGAAAGGGTTAGGGTTATAAGCTGGTAGTACAGTTAGCATATGAAAGGGTTAGGGTTATAAGCTGGTAGTATAGTTAGCATATGAAAGGGTTAGGGTTATAAGATGGTAGTATAATTAGCATATGAAAGGGTTAGGGTTAGGGTTATAAGCTGGTAGTATAGTCAGCATATGAAAGGGTTAGGGTTAGGGTAATAAACTGGTAGTATAGTTTGCATATGAAAGGGTTAGGGTTAGGGTAATAAGCTGGTAGTATAGTCAGCATATGAAAGGGTTAGTCTTAGGGTTATAAACTGGTAGTATAGTTAGCATATGAACGGGTTAGGGTTATAAACTGGTAGTATAGTTAGCATATGAACGGGTTAGGGTTAGGGTTATAAGCTGGTAGTATATTAGCATATGAAAGGGTTAGGGTTATAAACTGGCAGTATAGTCAGCATACGAAACGGTTAGGGTTAGGGTTATAAGCTGGTAGTATATTAGCATATGAAAGGGTTAGGGTTATAAGCTGGTAGTATAGTCAGCATATGAAAGGGTTAGGGTTAGGGTTATAAACTGTAGTATATTTAGCATACGAAAGGGTTAGGGTTAGGGTTGTTAGCTGGTAGTATAGTTAGTATACAAAAGGGTTAGAGTTATAAGCTGGTAGTATAGTCAGCATATGAAAGGGTTAGGGTTATAAGCGAGTAGTATAGTTAGCATACGAAAGGGTTAGGGTTATAAACTGGTAGTATAGTTAGTATACAAAAGGGTTAGGGTTATAAGATGGCGGTAAAGTTAGCATATGAAAGGGTTAGGGTTATAAGCTGGTAGTATAGTCAGCATACGAAAGGGTTAGGATTAGGGTTATAAACTGGTAGTATAGTTAGCATACGAAAGGTTTAGGGTTATAAGCTGGTAGTATAGTTAGCATTTGAAAGGGTTAGGGTTTAAGCTGGTAGTATAGTTAGCATATGAAAGGGTTTGGGTTATACGCTGTTAGTATAGTTAGCATATGAAAGGTTTAGGGCTAGGGTTATGAGCTGGTAGTATAGTTAGCATACGAAAGGGTTAGGGTTATAAACTGGTAGTATAGTTAGCATATGAACGGGTTAGGGTTATAAGCTGGTAGTATAGTCAGCATATGAAAGGGTTAGGGTTAGGGTTATAAGCTGGTAGTATAGTCAGCATATGAAAGGGTTAGGGTTATAAGCTGGTAGTATAGTCAGCATATGTTAGGGTTAGGGTTATAAGCTGGTAGTATAGTCAGCATATGAAAGGGTTAGGGTTATAAGCTGGTAGTATAGTCAGCATATGAAAGGGTTAGGGTTAGGGTTATAAGCTGGTAGTATAGTCAGCATATGAAAGGGTTAGGGTTATAAACTGGTAGTATAGTCAGCATATGAAAGGGTTAGGGCTATAAATTGGTAGTATAGTCAGCATACGTTAGGGTTAGGGTTATAAACTGGTAGTATAGTCAGCATATGAAAGGGTTAAGGTTAGGGTTATAAGGTGGTAGTATAGTTAGCATACGAAAGGGTTAGGATTAGGGTTATAAATTGGTAGTATAGTCAGCATACGAAAGGGTTAGGGTTATAAATTGGTAGTATAGTCAGCATACGAAAGGGTTAGGGTTAGGGTTATAAGCGAGTAGTATAGTTAGTATACAAAAGGGTTAGGGTTATAAGCTGGTAGTATAGTTAGCATATGAAAGGGTTAGGGTTATAAGCTGGTAGTATAATTAGCATATGAAAGGGTTAGGGTTATAAGCTGGTAGTATAGTCAGCATATGAAAGGGTTAGGGTTAGGGTTATAAGCTGGTAGTATAGTCAGCATATGAAAGGGTTAGGGTTATCAACTGGTAGTATAATTAGCATATGAAAGGGTTAGGGTTATAAACTGGTAGTATAGTCAGCATATGAAAGGGTTAGGGTTAGGGTTATAAGCTGGTAGTATAGTCAGCATATGAAAGGGTTAGGGTTATAAGCTGGTAGTATAGTTAGCATATGAAAGGGTTAGGGTTATAAGGTGGTAGTATAATTAGCATATGAAAGGGTTAGGGTTATAAGCTGGTAGTACAGTTAGCATATGAAAGGGTTAGGGTTATAAGCTGGTAGTATAGTTAGCATATGAAAGGGTTAGGGTTATAAGATGGTAGTATAATTAGCATATGAAAGGGTTAGGGTTAGGGTTATAAGCTGGTAGTATAGTCAGCATATGAAAGGGTTAGGGTTAGGGTAATAAACTGGTAGTATAGTTTGCATATGAAAGGGTTAGGGTTAGGGTAATAAGCTGGTAGTATAGTCAGCATATGAAAGGGTTAGTCTTAGGGTTATAAACTGGTAGTATAGTTAGCATATGAACGGGTTAGGGTTATAAACTGGTAGTATAGTTAGCATATGAACGGGTTAGGGTTAGGGTTATAAGCTGGTAGTATATTAGCATATGAAAGGGTTAGGGTTATAAACTGGCAGTATAGTCAGCATACGAAACGGTTAGGGTTAGGGTTATAAGCTGGTAGTATATTAGCATATGAAAGGGTTAGGGTTATAAGCTGGTAGTATAGTCAGCATATGAAAGGGTTAGGGTTAGGGTTATAAACTGTAGTATATTTAGCATACGAAAGGGTTAGGGTTAGGGTTGTTAGCTGGTAGTATAGTTAGTATACAAAAGGGTTAGAGTTATAAGCTGGTAGTATAGTCAGCATATGAAAGGGTTAGGGTTATAAGCGAGTAGTATAGTTAGCATACGAAAGGGTTAGGGTTATAAACTGGTAGTATAGTTAGTATACAAAAGGGTTAGGGTTATAATATGGCGGTAAAGTTAGCATATGAAAGGGTTAGGGTTATAAGCTGGTAGTATAGTCAGCATACGAAAGGGTTAGGATTAGGGTTATAAACTGGTAGTATAGTTAGCATACAAAAGGTTTAGGGTTATAAGCTGGTAGTATAGTTAGCATTTGAAAGGGTTAGGGTTTAAGCTGGTAGTATAGTTAGCATATGAAAGGGTTTGGGTTATACGCTGTTAGTATAGTTAGCATATGAAAGGTTTAGGGCTAGGGTTATGAGCTGGTAGTATAGTTAGCATACGAAAGGGTTAGGGTTATAAACTGGTAGTATAGTTAGCATATGAACGGGTTAGGGTTATAAGCTGGTAGTATAGTTAGCATACGAAAGGGTTAGGGTTAGGGTTAAAAACTAGCAGTAGAGTCAGCATATGAAAGGGTTAGGGTTAAAAGCTGGTAGTATAGTCAGCATACGGAAGGGTTAGGGTTATAAGCTGGTAGTAGAGTCAGCATATGAAAGGTTTAGGGTTAGGGTTATAAGCGAGTAGTATAGTTAGCATACGAAAGGGTTGGGGTTATAAACTGGTAGTATAGTCAGCATACGAAAGGGTTGGGGTTATAAACTGGTAGTAAAGTTAGCATATGAAAGGGTTAGGGTTACTGTTATAAGCGAGTAGTATACTTAGCATACGGAAGGGTTAGGGTAATAAGCTGGTAGTAAAGTTAGTATATGAAAGGATTAGGGTTATGGTTATAAACTGGTAGTATAGTTAGCATATGAAAGGGTTAGGGTTAGGGTTATAAGCTGGTAGTATAGTCAGCATATGAAAGGGTTAGGGTTATAAGCTGATAGTATAGTTAGCATACGAAAGGGATAGGGTTATAAGCTGGTAGTATAGTTAGCATACGGAAGGGTTAGGGTTATAAGCTGGTAGTATAGTTAGTATACAAAAGGGTTAGGGTTATAAGCTGGTAGTATAGTCAGCATACGAAAGGGTTAGGGTTATAAGCTGGTAGTATAGTTAGTATACAAAAGGGTTAGGGTTATAAACTGGTAGTATAGTTAGTATACGAATGGGTTAGGGTTATAAAATGGTAGTATAGTTAGTATACGAATGGGTTAGGGTTATAAGATGGTAGTATAGTTAGTATACGAATGGGTTAGGGTTATGAGATGGTAGTATAGTTAGCAAATGAAAGGGTTAGGGTTATAAGCTGGTAGTATAGTCAGCATACAAAAGGGTTAGGGTTAGGGTTATAAGCTGGTAGTATAGTTAGCATACGAAAGGTTTAGGGTTATAAGCTGGTAGTATAGTTAGAATATGAAAGGGTTAGGGTTAGGGTTTAAACTGGTAGTATAGTCAGCATATGAAAGGGTTAGGGTTATAAACTGGTAGTATAGTCAGCATACGAAAGGGTTGGGGTTTTAAACTGGTAGCATAGTCAGCATATGAAAGGGTTAGGGTTAGGGTTATAAACTGGTAGTATAGTTAGCATATGAAAGGGTTCGGGTTATAAGCGAGTAGTATAGTCAGCATATGAAAGGGTTAGGGTTATAAGCTGGTAGTATAGTCAGCATATGAAAGGGTTAGGGTTATAAACTGGTAGTATAGTTAGCATATGAAAAGGGTTAGGGTTAGGGTTATAAACTGGTAGTATAGTCAGCATATGAAAGGGTTAGGGTTAGGGTTATAAACTGGTAGTATAGTCAGCATATGAAAGGGTTAGGGTTATAAACTGGTAGTATAGTCAGCATATGAAAGGGTTAGGGTTAGGGTTATAAACTGGTAGTATAGTCAGCATATGAAAGGGTTAGGGTTATAAACTGGTAGTATAGTCAGCATATGAAAGGGTTAGGGTTATAAACTGGTAGTATAGTTAGCATATGAAAAGGGTTAGGGTTAGGGTTATAAACTGGTAGTATAGTTAGCATATGAAAGGGTTAGGGTTAGAAACTGGTATTATCGTTAGCATATGAAAGGGTTAGGGTTATAAACTGGTAGTATAGTCAGCATACGAAAGGGTTAGGGTTAGGGTTATAAACTGGTAGTGTAGTCAGCATATGAAAGGGTTAGGGTTATAAACTGGTAGTATAGTCAGCATATGAAAGGGTTAGGGTTATAAACTGGTAGTATAGTTAGCATATTAAAGGGTTAGGGTTATAAACTGGTAGTATAGTTAGCATATGAAAGGGTTAGAATTAGAAACTGGTAGTATAGTTAGCATATGAAAGGGTTAGGGTTATAAACTGGTAGTATAGTCAGCATACGAAAGGGTTAGGGTTAGGGTTATAAACTGGTATTATCGTTAGCATATGAAAGGGTTAGGGTTATAAACTGGTAGTATAGTCAGCATATGAAACGGTTAGGGTTATAAACTGGTAGTATAGTCAGCATATGAAAGGGTTAGGGTTATAAACTGGTAGTATAGTTAGCATATGAAAGGGTTAGGGTTATAAACTGGTAGTATAGTTAGCATATGTAAGGGTTAGGGTTATAAGCTGGTAGTATAGTCAACATATGAAAGGGTTAGGGTTATAAGCTGGTAGTATAGTCAGCATATGAAAGGGTTAGGGTTAGGGTTATAAACTGGTAGTATAGTCAGCATATGAAAGGGTTAGGGTTATAAACTGGTAGTATAGTCAGCATATGAAAGGGCTTTAGGGTTATAAGCTGGTAGTATAGTTAGCATGTGAAAGGGCTTTAGGGTTATAAGCTGGTAGTATAGTCAGCATATGAAAGGGTTATATAAACTGTTAGTATAGTTGGCATATGAAAGGGTTAGGGTTAGAAGCTGGTAGTATAGTCAGCATATGAAAGGGTTATATAAACTGTTAGTATAGTTAGCATATGAAAGGGTTAGGGTTAGAAGCTGGTAGTATAGTTAGCATAGAAAGACAGTGGTGGTCGTCAAAGTTGCTTTTTAACTGCAATGCAGACTATTGGTGACGATGATATGTGTTGGGGTTGACATCCATACAAGTATTAGGTTCCGATTTTTACCACAACATAGTGTAAAATACACATATAAACAATAGCCTAAATGTCAACTAATTTTACTGGGGGACAATGTTTTTCCATTGTTTGGGTCAAGTTCCATTGGTTCTGATACCACATCTATCAACTCTCCTCCTGAGAGATATAGTAGGATGGAGGCAGGAAGAACAGAGGCTAGAAGACAAGTGTGCCATGATGGTGCTAGGCAGGTAGAGGGGGGTGGATGGGCTGAACAGGAACTCTACTCTGAAACACAGAGCCCAAGATACACACAATATAAAGACACATTTCAGATTCTTTCTTTCATTCTCTCTCTCCATCATGACAGGTTGAGTGAGTCTGTCATGAAAGAAAGTGAATGAAGAGTGTAGGGTTTATTATCAGTCAAATGTTTTATTGAGATTAGATGTAACACAAATTCAAAAATGTACATCAATACAAAATGCTCAACTGCACAGTAGAGGACTGAATATGTTGTACGGTGATGTGAAAAAAAGGGCCTTTTTTTTTTTTTTTTTTTTTACTTTGCTGTGATATTCAGATCTGAGCCTGGAGGTTTGCAGTAGCCACTGGTGTCCTTGTCTCCCTTGTTAATTGATGCCACTGATTTCCTAGAATGGGGGGCTCCCAAGAGCTTCCCAGGAGGTGTGAGTGTGAGAGAGTGGAGTGGGTGGGATTGCAGGTGTCAAGTCTGCTAAATCAGTCAGTCTGTGATGAGACAGAGTGGAACTCTGAGCACGCTGTCAACTGAAAGGCTGCAACCTCCTACTGCTACACACACACCTTACATCCCTCCCTCCCTCACATTAACCAATAATCCCAGTAACCCCCTCTAATCAATCTCCCAACCCGCCAATACTCCCCAGGGGCCATTCTTACCCTCAGCAGTCACCATGGTGACACACACACACACACACACACACACACACACACACACACACACACACACACACACACACACACACCAGAGCTAAAGTACCACAAAGACAAAAGGCTGAAATTACAGTTTATTACACATCACTCTGAGAACACACACACCTTCAGGGGTTTAGAACCAACAGTCATCAAAATGGCAAATATATATTAATCAAATATTATACAATAAATCTGACAATATGTCTCACTAAAGTCAATGTGCCTCTAAACAAAGTCTTATTCCTCCATCCATCTCCAAGGTTTTCTGTGTGTGTGTGTGTGTGTGTCCGTGAGTTACAGGGTGGTGGTAGAGTGTTGTGGGGGGTGGCGGGAGCGGGGGGTGTGTGTTACAGGGTGGTGGTAGAGTGTTGTGGGGGGTGGCGGGAGCAGGGGGTGTGTGTTACAGGGTGGTGGTAGAGTGTTGTGGGGGGTGGCGGGAGCGGGGGGTGTGTGAGTTGCAGGGTGGTGGTAGAGTGTTGTGGCGTGAGTGGGGGGTGGCGGGAGCGGGGTGTGTGTGAGTTACAGGGTGGTGGTAGAGTGTTGTGGGGGGTGGCGGGAGCGTGGGGTGTGTGAGTTACAGGGTGGTGGTAGAGTGTTGTGGGGGGTGGCGGGAGCAGGGGGTGTGTGTGAGTTACAGGGTGGTGGTAGAGTGTTGTGGTGTGAGTGGGGTGTGTGTGAGTTACAGGGTGGTGGTAGAGTGTTGTGGCGTGAGTGGGGTGTGTGTGAGTTACAGGGTGGTGGTAGAGTGTTGTGGCGTGAGTGGGGGGTGGCGGGAGCGGGGGGTGTGTGAGTTACAGGGTGGTGGTAGAGTGTTGTGGCGTGAGTGGGGTGTGTGTGAGTTACAGGGTGGTGGTAGAGTGTTGTGGCGTGAGTGGGAGGTGGCGGGAGTGGGGGGTGTGTGAGTTACAGGGTGGTGGTAGAGTGTTGTGGTGTGTGTGTGTTACAGGGTGGTGGTAGAGTGTTGTGGCGTGAGTGGGGGGTGGCGGGAGTGGGGGGTGTGTGAGTTACAGGGTGGTGGTAGAGTGTTGTGGTGTGTGTGAGTTACAGGGTGGTGGTAGAGTGTTGTGGTGTGTGTGAGTTACAGGGTGGTGGTAGAGTGTTGTGGCGTGAGTGGGGGGTGGCGGGAGTGGGGGGTGTGTGAGTTACAGGGTGGTGGTAGAGTGTTGTGGTGTGTGTGAGTTACAGAGTGGTGGTAGAGTGTTGTGGCGTGAGTGGGGGGTGGCGGGAGCGGGGGGTGTGTGAGCGCAGCAGGCTGCGGACAGCGTGGCGGTAGCGTGCTGACATGGTGTTGTAGAGGATAGGGTTGACAGCAGCACTGAGGTAGAACAACACAAAGGAGACGAGGTTAAAGTACTGAGAGATGTAGTACATATCAGCGCTGGAGCCCAGAGTCACAGAGAACAACGTCCGACCAACGTGGAATGGCAGCCAACACAGAACAAACGCCAGCACGATCATCCCTAGAGAGAGGAGAATATGGGATGGAGCGACAGAGAGTTGAAATTACAACTCATTATTACTGTATGTGTGATAAGTTGGTTCACAATAGCTGCTTAGCTGTAGTATTGCTGAGACCCAAACCAGTAAATCAAAGTAACTTTAAAATACAGAGACTCTCTCACAGCCTCACCTAGCATTTTGATGGTGTGTCGCTGGGCACGGTCTCGGCTGCTGCGTTGTGGGCGGAGCCATAGCTTCCTGCCAATCAGGCCATACACAACTCCCAGAATGCCCAGCGGCATCAGGAAGTAGAGGTTGGAGAGCCACATCATGGCCCCCAGCAGGCCTGAGGAGACGGCGTAGTCCGTACAGCGACACTCGCTCTGCCCCTCACCTCCCCCCAGCTCCTCTACCCCTACCATAGCAAACACCGGCCCGGCGCTGATCAGGGCCACAACCCACAGGCAGCCAATGAGAGTGCGGACGCGGGTCCGTGTGACCAGGGTCTTGGCTGTGAGTGGTCGACAGACAGCGAGGTAGCGCTCCAGAGAAAGGGCGGTGATGTGGAGGATGGAGGAGTAGGTACAACTCTCACTGACGAACACACTCAGCTTACACACTGTATCACCCAGATCCCAGGGCCGGAACCTCCACAGCTAGAGGGACGGACACACAGATAGGTTACACACGCACAACCCGCTCAGACACTATATCGTTTAACCCCCAGGGCCAGAGAGAAACAGAAATCACACACATGCAGTATCAGCTAGCTAATCCCCAGGGAGAGAACCTCCATAGCTAGCGAGAGACTCCCCCTTACCTTGTAGTGCAGATCTAAAGGCATCAGAAGCAGTATGAGGAGGTCGGAGACGGCCATACTACTCAGGTAGAGGTAGGTGGTGCTTCTCAGGTGTGGCCGGAGCCAAACTACCAGGATGGTTAACATATTTCCTGTGATGCCCAGGGCCAGCAGCAGCACACACACAGCTGTCACACACACCAGCTCAGCCCCACTGAAGTTCTCCCATTCCCAGTCAGTCCAGTCACTCTGGTTCCCACAGTCCTCCAGACAGCCAGACCCTACCACACAATCCTTTGAACAGTTGCTCCCACTGCCCAGCGCTGACACGTTCATGGTCAGAGAGAGATGCCCGGGTCTCAGAGACTGGGGTGTGTGTGAGAGAGAGAGATGAGCTGAGATGGTATAAGTGTGCCTGTGTGTGTGTGTGAGAGAGAGAAAGTGTGGATGGTCTATATCACCCAGGTTACAGCAAAGGGTGACGTAGGCTGATGGATTCTAACTGGAGATGGTCCTGAACCACACATCTAGGAGATATAAAACACATCTAGGAGATATAAAACAACATATATAGGTGATTTGGGCTCAATTCCATTTCAATTGAGTTAATCTGGGAGATGGAGTACCATTTTCACAAAATTACAGAATTGTTCCCACCACTGAAACACAAACATGTCTATCCTGTGGTAGGGAAAGGACTTGCTCGATGTTAGCAATCACACACCAACACAAAACACCGTTACACCAATGTGTTACACACACCAACACTACATAATAAACACACTCTAACCTCTGGTTAGAGATGGGAAATGGGGAAAGAATAGCATTTTGGGATAAACGCAGGAAATAAGGTCTGAGGTTAACACAGGTTTAGGAGATCTTATACATAGAATATCAGTCAGTTAACATTACATGCATGAGTTATAGCCTCGCTACTGTTATTTCACTGTCTTTTTACTGTTGTTTAAAAAAAAAAAATATTTCTTTACTTATCTATTGTTCACCTAATAACTATTTTTAATTAAAATGGAACTGTTGGTTAGGGCCGGTAAGTAAGCATTTCACTGTAAGGTTTACACCTGTTGTATTCGGTTTAAAATACAATATTTATATCCGAGAATGACGGAGGTAGGGAGGGAAAGAAGGGATCATGCTTTCTTAAGTTTTGGGACAGGGCCTTTCAGTCTAGAGGTTCAGAGTAAGTGTGTGTGTGTCAGGGTCCAGCCTCCCAGCATGTGTGTCTGTGGTAGAGGTCGAAGGTTGTGTCTGCGGGGCGTGGGATGGGCTGGGGGCGTGGTATGGTAATCTCCTCCCTTGGTAGGAGGGGCTTCTCTCTCAGCAGATCCCCCCTGAAGAAAACCTGCAGGTCAGGAGTGTCCTCTTTCTGCTCACACACACACGGATTACAAATACAGTTATGGACTAGTTGCAGGTCATGAGTGTTTTCGCTCTACACACACCTTTATTTACATATTACTCACACACACACACACACGTAAATGTAATCTGATGGGGTCAGTGAGAGGGACCTGCCTTGTTGCCATGGCTGCATGTGGGCGAGACCAGCTGAAGCCTGTCATGTAGAGCCTGGCTGATGAGCTCCTCCTCCTCCACATTCACACTGACCAATGCCCTGTAGAGGTGCTGGGATGGAGGGACGTTCACCCCTATAGACAAAGACAGGACATACACTCAGTTCGTGTGTGGTGTGTGTTTATGTCTGTATGTGTATGTTTCTATGTGTGTTTATGTCTGCATGTGTGTGTTTCTGTGTGTGTGTTTATGTCTGCATGTGTATGTTTCTCTGTGTGTGTGTGTGTTTATGTCTGCATGTGTATGTTTCTGTGTGCTACCCTCTGTAGCCCGGGCGCTGATGCTGTTCTTGGTTCTGTCTGACTTCTGTAGTTGCTCCTGCACGGCCTTCTGGGAGTTAAACTCTGCCCCTGCCACGTTATCTAGCTCAGACCTCAGAGCCAGAGTAGTATTTAACTCCGCCCCTTCAGGGAGGCTGCCACCCCTCTCCTCACAGGGAGCCTCCTCATTGGTTGCTGACCTTGCCCTCCAACGCAGACCTCCACCTATGGGAAGAATACAGGAAGAGATATTGACCAGTCCTCTGCTCAGACATTGCTGACTCATGCCAGATCTTATAACACCGGGATAGGTATTTTATGTATCAGCCTAACCACATCACATGTTATAGCAATCTGGTGCGACGGCACAGTCGATGGCGTGGCACACAACCATTGGTTGATGCATGCAACTCCTGTGCAGGGGAACATGAGTACATCAGACTCCAGACCAGGAGGGTTAGTTACCATGGAGTCTTTTCCCCTTTGAGTAACTGCTGGAGTGTCCAGGGTATTGCCATGGTGGAGGGTCTTTGCTAGGCTCTGCTATCACTGTGACAACCACAGGCTCTTCGGAGGCAAATCGCACCTGTAGAGTCAGGGGCACACACTTCAGTGATGTCTCTCCAAAAACACAGCCCGACACACACAGATCTCTCATCATTTCTACAGCTGTCTTGACAACTGAGAAAAGCACCATCTGTGACTGTCCGTCAGTGTGTGTGTATATGTCAGACTGACCTGCCGGTGGCTGCGTCCTCTCAGCAAGCTAGCCGGGTTGGGCCGTGGCGGGTCTGGGCTAAGGGGGAGAGACAGGTCCAGTTCCGGGCACCGCAGGAGGCTAGCGGGGACCAGGGGCACCGGGGCAGGCAAGGGGACAAGCCGGATGTCTGGGTCACTGCACCCTGCTAGAGGATGCTGCTGCAGGGGACCTACTCTGGTCATCTTAGGTCACCAGTCTGGGTATTTATCTTTGGGTGATGGCTCTGTTACTGATGTTAGGTAAGATACAAGGCAAAGGCAGTCAACGACCAGAATATTTTGTATGGTTCTGAATGGCAGTTACATTATCACTTTGCCTAACCTTAACACCCCCTAACCTAACAAACTTAACATATTTTGAGTCCTATGCCCAACCCAGTCCCTTGCCATTGCTGGATCTGTAGTGTAGGTTGAATAACGTTAACTTTACACTTCCAACCAGATATGACGTTATCTAGCTAACGTTAGATCTCTAGCTAGATTCCATTCACAGTGGGAGCTTTCAACACACAGCCAGCTAGCTGGCTAACGACGACAGCAGACATGCTAGAAAGTTTACCAGTCAGTTAGCCAGCTAACTTTACTTGTTGTACTACTAGCCAGCTAACGTTATATGGTTTATTTGGCTAATTAGCTAGCTAACGTTAACTAAAGCTATGCAAATTCAATCATGTCGTTTATTCTCCGCTTACTGTTATGAGGAAGCGCCCCGAATGACAGCTGAGCTCACGCGTTTCTTGTAGTTTTCACTGTTAATACATGAGGATAGATTGACTCTATTTAGCAGGATCTGCTCACTTTTGAAATTCCCTCCACTGGCGCCGCCATAACACCTTCTACAGAACGAAACAATCACACTTCCGGTTTCTTCGTTAGTAGGAAATTATACAATGGCGACCCATGGCGTGCATGTTATATTGTGTGTGCTTGTGTAAGTGGTGGACTCTACGGCACAAGTCAAACTCTTCTTTAGTAACAGTTATTTATTTGACTCATAATTTTTTCTCAGAATAACAGAATATATATGCACACTTCACACTTTCTCTTTCAGAACCCCTCTTCATTAGCCTGGTTACCTGTCTCCGTTTAGCTAACATTCCACTCATTAACTGCCATTGGCACACGACATGGAGTAGGCTAAGAAGTGGAACGTTATAGAGACTGGGAACCAGGCCTCTTCATAACTACAGCATCATCATTACACGAGACATCATCATCATCATAGCCAGGCTGTCATTGTAAATAAGAATTTGTTCTTGACTCGCCTGGGTACATAAAGGATAAATATAAATACACATTTTACAGGATTATTCAAAACACCCATTTAAATAGAAAATGAAAGGCATGTACTAATACTGTTAGCTTCTCTTTGTGTGTGTGTGAGTGTGTACGCGGATGAGTGCGTTAGTGTCTCTGTCTGTCTCTCAGTGCTCTCAGTATGTAGTTCTCTCTCTCCAGCTGGGCGTTCCTCTCTGACAGCTGGTTGATCCGCTTCCTCAGTAGCTCCTCCTCCTCTCTCACAGCCAGCATCAGGTGGCTCTTCACCAAGTCCTACAGCAATATACAACATGTCATTATAGCATATCATCAAATATATGTCACAATTCTTTCAGCAACAGATGAGTCTTCACCAAGTCTTTCAATACAACACATTACAGACACTATAACCATAAACACACTGTCCTACCATGGCTTGCTCAATCTTGTTGTCAATTGCAATCTTACTGCTACTGGAGCCACTGCAACAACAACAACAAAAACAAAGGAGATTGTGTCTTAGTGCACATGGTTCACATTGATGTCTATTCCTGAACACAGTCACCTCCCGACAACAAATGGCCAGGCCATTTCCATGGTTACCTGTGGCAGAAGAGCAGCAGGGACAGGAAGGCTGCCTCAGCGTTCCGGACCGAAGGTGTACCCTTCAGACACAGCGACCAGGATGGGAGCGGGGCCAGGGTCTGGTGTTGAGGTTGGGGTTGAGTAGTGGTCTGGGTCTGGGGTTGAGGTTCAGACTTAGAAGTAGTCTGCTGTTGAGGTTTTGGTTTAGTAGTGGTCTGAGGTTGATGTGCGGGTTGAGTAGTGGTCTGCGGTTGGGGTTGAGTAGTGGTCTGGGGTTGAGTAGTGGTCTGGAGTTTATTAGTGGTCTGCGGTTGATGTTCAGGTTGAGTAGTGGTCTGGGGTTGAATAGTGGTCTGCGGTTGAGGTTGGGGTTGAGTAGTGGTCTGGGGTTGAATAGAGGTCTGCTGGTGATGTTGGGGTTGAGTAGTGGTCTGGGGTTGAGGTTGGGGTTGAGTAGTGGTCTGGAGTTGAGGTTTAGTTGCGGTCCTAAAGTGTTGTGGAATCTTCATGGTGACAGATGTTTGGTTCCTCATCTGAAGCTCCTGCCGTCCGCTCGGCCATGAGTCCCTAACCCTGACCCCCCCACGACCTCTCAGCCCTCCATGACCCCAACCCGTATCACTCACTCTCTCCCTGCCTTCTTCTCCGACTCTCCATCTAGCAGGAAGTTGTAGTGGTTGATGGACAGGTGGGGGGGTAAGGGGGAGTCTGGGTTTGGTCTGGGGGCAGAGGGAGGAAGGGCAGCCGGAGAGGGAGGCAGAAGGAGAGGAGTGTCTCTTTAAGGGGGACTGTGGGGCTTTTTTACTGGACCTGAGAGGGGATAGGGAGGAAGAGAGGGATAGGGGAAGAGATGAAGAAAGAGATGGAGGGAGGGAAGGAGGAAGAGATGGAGAGAGAGATGGAGGGAGGGAAGGAGGTAGAGATGGAGAGAGAGATGGAGGGAGGGAAGGAGGTAGAGATGGAGAGAGAGATGGAGGGAGGGAAGGAGGTAGAGATGGAGGGAGGGAAGAAGGTAGAGAGAGGGGGCGAGGCTGCCGTTGAGTCTCAAACAGAGAGATGATTTTCTTCACACTGCCGAACATGACTGATCAAAAATAGCCTCCTTGTCACCAGACAGCCAAAAGCAAACAATAGATTATCTAAACCACATCAAAGGCGCTTCCATCCACCTCTATTCACTACAGCCTTCTGTGCAAAAGCCGGTCACTACCTGTAGTGGGTAGAGAGTCAGAGAGGGTTTAAACTTAGAGGCACAACCAACAATTACTTCCATGAACAACTACAGAGCATGGGTAGTTGAACAGATCACCATGTGGTTGTATTGAGGTCAATGGGAGAGAGGAAGATTAGATCCATGTGCGTGCTGTCACAAGCGTGATCTGGGAATCCTATTGGAGAAATACATTTTGGGTATCCTCCAGTCTTTGGTGAATCAATCCCACAGACCCAGCCAGTCAAGCCCAGCCTGCCGAGAAGATCTCGAATTATAATTGCCTTTGTCTGTGGATTAGGATTAGCCTATGCAGATTACTTCCTTATTCCATCCAGCCGCCAGGTGTCTGATTGGCTAAACTATATATTTCCGGTTTATGCAGGGAGGAGTCTACTGTCCAGGTGAGGAGTGTCTCCACGACGACCCAGAGGTGAGAAGCGTTTCCATGGTGAGGAGCATGTGTGTGTGTGTGTCTTTGGGCTCTCATATGATGAGAGACTGTTCTACTTCTCCCCCACACACACCCCACTGTCTGGCACTCTGATAGGCTCTTACAGGAACCCTCTCATTCCAACCTCCGCCTACTCACTGCCTCAGCCAATGGCAAAGTTTGTGGCATTCTTTGCCTGCCCACTGCCACTGAGTGTATGCTAATTAGTTTCCCAGTACGACAAGTATTGACCTCCATGAAAATATGTCCACTGCCTATGTCCTCCTTCCTCTGGACAGACCACATTAAGAAATTAATAAAACTGATGGTCACATGTCTCAGACGTATGTGTTTAGCCAATCTATCTGTGTATGTTGTTGATTGTGAAGAGTATTGAATCCCAACACAAGCTTCAATGGTCTGATGGTGAATGGCCCTGAATGCCCCCTGTCTTTTCAATCATCACAAGAACTGGTGAAGGCTTACAAGGAATCGGTGCCATATAAAATACAATGTGTTCTCAATCAACTTACTCTCTATAGTGAACACACACAAACAGTAATGAGAACCCACAGATGTCCTGGCCGAATCCTTGATGGTTGAGAGAACAGCCAAGAGCTCAGCTCAGAACAGCCTCACTCGTTCCTGGCCTCACTCGGCCCTGTCGTTCTCTTCTGCTCCGGCCCCCTGCACTGGGCTGCCACCCTACCACCTTCCCCCTGCACTGGGCTGCCACCCTACCACCTTCCCCCTGCACTGGGCTGCCACCCTACCACCTTCCCCCTGCACTGGGCTGCCACCCTACCACCTTCCCCCTGCACTGGGCTGCCACCCTACCACCTTCCCCCTGCACTGGGCTGCCACCCTACCACCTTCCCCCTGCACTGGGCTGCCACCCTACCACCTTCCCCCTGCACTGGGCTGCCACCCTACCACCTTCCCCCTGCACTGGGCTGCCACCCTACCACCTTCCCCCTGCACTGGGCTGCCACCCTACCACCTTCCCCCAGCACTGGGCTGCCACCCTACCACCTTCCCCCTGCACTGGGCTGCCACCCTACCACCTTCCCCCTGCACTGGGCTGCCACCCTACCACCTTCCCCCTGCACTGGGCTGCCACCCTACCACCTTCCCCCTGCACTGGGCTGCCACCCTACCACCTTCCCCCTGCACTGGGCTGCCACCCTACCACCTTCCCCCTGCACTGGGCTGCCACCCTACCACCTTCCCCCTGCACTGGGCTGCCACCCTACCACCTTCCCCCTGCACTGGGCTGCCACCCTACCACCTTCCCCCTGCACTGGGCTGCCACCCTACCACCTTCCCCCTGCACTGGGCTGCCACCCTACCACCTTCCCCCTGCACTGGGCTGCCACCCTACCACCTTCCCCCTGCACTGGGCTGCCACCCTACCACCTTCCCCCTGCACTGGGCTGCCACCCTACCACCTTCCCCCTGCACTGGGCTGGAGCACAACAACATCCACCTTCTAGTCTCACACTCACATATCAAGTACCCTGGATTACTGTAGGCCTAAATGTTATTTTTATTGACACCAGAGTTGTGTCAGTCAATTTTAGTTCTCATCAGTTGAATTTGACATGGAAGTTCTCTATAGGAGTTCAGTTCAGACTAGAATGTCAGTGGAATTGACCCCAACCCTGATCAAGACTAATGCATCATAGAGATTAGTTAGATTCAACCGAGTGGCTGCGTGACCAGGGGCTGTGCCTCTGAGGAGGAGTGCTGATCTAGGATCAGGTCCCCCTCTGTCCAAGTAGTATCATTCATATTGATCTAAAAAGGCAAAACGGGTCCTAAATCAGCACTCCTACTCTGAGACGCTTGAAACACACTCTCAGGACACCTCTTCCTGACACCTGAACAACCTTTCCTTCTACTGCGTGCTACTTTACACACTATTTTAATGTAGCCACTGTTGCTTTCCCCTACCTTCCTGCTCTGACCCGCGGCGATGATCATCTGGTGATAGACATGTACAAACTTCCTTGCACAGCCTTGTTTTAGATTTAATCTAAGACTAGGCGATTGCTGGACTATGGCTAATCTTAATATTCATCTTCAGTATTGTCCAATAGGTTTTCTATGGAGACCTGCGATACAGTATCATTATTTGGATATTATCTTTGTTGTTTCATGTTGCTGGGTAGGAGGCTTCATCTTGGAGATGGTTCTATATGTGGCTCTATTGGACCTTCACAGTAACAGTTGACTTCCTGTATTCTTACTGGCTCTGGAGTAGATAACAGTATTGTGACGTAATTAAGTAGTCAAATATAGGGTATGCCTCATAACCCCTAATTTCATTGTATGTTTAGTTTACGTTGACATAATCAACTAATTGTATTATTTCACCAGGTGTCTGAAAACAAAGGTTCATGTTTGATTCATGTTGCTTGCTATATCCTATTTAGGACATACACAGCCAATCGCACATGCACAAACACACACACACCTGCACAAATGATAAGTCAGCTTTCTTCCAAACATATTAAAATAGTTTATTTCATTTTTCACTTTAAACAAACCAAAGAGCTTCCTCTCCATCTCATGAGATTGTAGCCTATATGTCTGCATGTGTTCAGGTCAGTGTCTGTGTCCTTCACCAATGTCTGTCTATGTGTGGTGTGTATAACCAACCCAACCCTTTTTCTGTGTATGTGTGTAAACCTGCATCTCTGACTCTCTGAACCTGCATTGAGGATCTTGCTAATCTTATCATGAATTCACTCATGGAGCAAGAGCTGCTGTTCTGTGGAGAGTGGGCAGGGGGAGCTGTTTCACTTCTTGGTGAAGAACTCATTGCACATCATGGTGAGGCAGGCCACCAGTGTGACGTACTCCTGGAAGTCCACACTGCCATCTGCGTTTGCGTCCAGATCTTTGAAGATCTTGTCAACCTTTGCCTGGTCAGTGTTTTTCTGTTATAATGATCAGAGAGAGAGAGGGGTAATGGGTGAGACTTTGATTTCAGCATTTAAAACTAGAATCCATACAGTTGTTATTTGTTTATAAAGGTGTGAGAAATGAATTTATTCTATTGGATGAGGCGGGTCATGTGTTTGTGATGTTCCAAGCAATTCAATATTTCAGTAGTGTCTGTCTTTAGCAGTATTGTATTTGGTCGTGCTGCTGTTAAAGCATGATTGAACTGAACTGTTCCTAGGATCCACTCACCCCCATGACATCTCCAAGCTCTGCGTTGAGCAGATCTTTGAGTTCTCCCTTGCTCAGGGTCGTCTTGTCGCCCTCCTTGCCAGAGTACTTGTGGAAGGCTGAGATGAGCAATGCCATAGACTGCTGGACCTGTGACATGGTGACTACGAGAGAGAGAGAGAGAGAGAGAGAATGGTGGTACAAATTTAGGTTATTATTTTACGGTATTATCAATTCAAATCTATTTTTATCTTACATCGAGGTTACCATTCCATACGTCATACGTTCCATATGTCTGGAAAATGAAGTCATGTTGGCACTGGTTTAATCGTGTTTTAACATAAGGTTCAGGTTGAATAGAGGCTTTAAAGAGTATTAACGGTTGTTGCACACGAATCAAGGACTTTACTACACACACACCACGCCCCACTACTGCAAAGAGGTTCTACATCTCTACCACAAAGGAAGGAAGAGAAAGAGAGGGGGAGGAGAGATGGAGAGCAACGCAACAGAGGCAATTAGAGAGGGAGAGAGGCAGAGAGAGGTTAGAGATAGAGACATAGGGAGAGAGGCGGAGAGAGAAAGAGAGAGAGAGAGGCGGATATGGAGGGGAGAAAGGAAGAGAAGAGGGGGCTGAGTTGTTTAAACACAAACAGGCATGGCTCTAGCCAACGCCCTTGCATGTCTCTCTCATTAACTCTGGGGGATTTTAAGGAGAGAAAGAGAGAAAGTATATATAGAGAGAGCGATAGAGAGAGAGGGACAGACAAAAAGACAGATGGGAGGAAATTGGTGGGCAGGAAGAAAGGCTCGTTGGTAATTTATGTCAATCAATAACATAGAAATCCCAGCACCTCCCCCACCCCTCACCTCCCCCACCCCTCACCTGTCTCCACCCTCTTTCTATCTAGTTTGTTTAAGGTGTGTCTCTTCACA
>NC_074670.1:15231363-15233863 GCF_029448725.1 Salvelinus fontinalis | reverse complement strand
CCTTGCTGACTGACCTGTAGGGCTACCTTGCTGACTGACCTGTAGGGCTACCTTGCTGACTGACCTGTAGGGCTACCTTTCTGACTGACCTGTACGGCTACCTTGCTGACTGACCTGTAGGGCTAACTTGCTGACTGACCTGTAGGACTACCGTGTTGACTGACCTGTAGGCCTACCGTGTTGACTGACCTGTAGGGCTAACTTGCTGACTGACCTGTAGGGCTACCGTGTTGACTGACCTGTAGGGCTACCTTGCTGACTGACCTGTAGGGCTACCGTGTTGACGGACCTGTAGGGCTACCTTGCTGACTGACCTGTAGGGCTAAAAGGTTTGAATGACCTGTTGGGCTACCTTGCTGACTGACCTGTAGGGCTACCGTGTTGAATGACCTGTACGGCTACCTTGCTGACTGACCTGTAGGGCTACCGTGTTGACTGACCTGTAGGGCTACCTTGCTGACTGACCTGTAGGGCTAACTTGCTGACTGACCTGTAGGACTACCGTGTTGACTGACCTGTAGGGCTACCGTGTTGACTGACCTGTAGGGCTAACTTGCTGACTGACCTGTAGGGCTACCGTGTTGACTGACCTGTAGGCCTACCTTGCTGTCTGACCTGTAGGGCTACCGTGTTGACGGACCTGTAGGGCTACCTTGCTGACTGACCTGTAGGTCTACCGTGTTGACTGACCTGTACGGCTACCTTACTGACTGACCTGTAGGGCTAACTTGCTGACTGACCTGTAGGACTACCGTGTTGACTGACCTGTAGGCCTACCGTGTTGACTGACCTGTAGGGCTAACTTGCTGACTGACCTGTAGGGCTACCGTGTTGACTGACCTGTAGGGCTACCTTGCTGACTGACCTGTAGGGCTACCGTGTTGACGGACCTGTAGGGCTACCTTGCTGACTGACCTGTAGGGCTAAAAGGTTGACTGACCTGTTGGGCTACCTTGCTGACTGACCTGTAGGGCTACCGTGTTGAATGACCTGTACGGCTACCTTGCTGACTGACCTGTAGGGCTACCGTGTTGAATGACCTGTAGGGCTACCTTGCTGACTGACCTGTAGGGCTAACTTGCTGACTGACCTGTAGGACTACCGTGTTGACTGACCTGTAGGGCTACCGTGTTGACTGACCTGTAGGGCTAACTTGCTGACTGACCTGTAGGGCTACCGTGTTGACTGACCTGTAGGCCTACCTTGCTGTCTGACCTGTAGGGCTACCGTGTTGACGGACCTGTAGGTCTACCTTGCTGACTGACCTGTATGGCTAAAAGGTTGACTGACCTGTAGGGCTACCTTGCTGACTGACCTGTAGGGCTACCTTGCTGACTGACAGGTTCTCTAGACCCCTCTGGGAAATGTGGACATCTACAAACATAAATACAGTCAATGACAAAGCAGTAAACTATTGATTTCAGTTTATGTTAAAACAGACAGAGGCCTGTAGTAAAATATGACAGAATTGAAGCAACTCCACTGTCACGCCCTGACCTTAGAGATCCTTTTTATTCTCTATTTTGGGTAGGTCAGGGTGTGACTAGGGTGGGTACTCTAGTTTTTGCATTTCTATGTTGGCCTGGTATGGTTCCCAATCAGAGGCAGCTGTCTATCATTGTCTCTAATTGGGGATCATATTTAGGCAGCCTTTTCCCACCTGTTGTTTGTGGGATCTTGTTTTTGTGTAGTGCCTGTGAACACTGCCTTTACTTCACGGTTCGGTTGTTCTGTATTGTTTTTGGTGAGTTTAATTTATTAAAACATGTGGAACGCTACGCACGCTGCGCCTTGGTCCATTCATTCCAACGATCATGACATCCACCAAATTATAGACAATTAGTTCACTTTTGTCTTTATTATTATTCGATTTATTGCCTACCTCATGCCTTTTGCACACATTGTATATAGATTCTCTTTTTTCTACCATGTTATTGACTTGTCTATTGTTTACTCCATGTGTAACTCTGTGTTGTTGTCTGTTCACACTGCTATGCTTTATCTTGGCCAGGTCGCAGTTGCAAATGAGAACTTGTTCTCAACTAGCCTACCTGGTTAAATAAAGGTGAAATAAAATAAATAAAATAAAGTGTGAAATGGGTGCTCATTAGATAATGGTGATGGGAAAAATATATATCTTTAATTTAGTAGAATGTCCAACCATGGGACAATCATACAAAACAAACGATTGCTCTACCAGTTCGGTGAGGTATGAGGTCCTGTAGTCTAGCTCTAAGGCCTGCAGGCAGCACTAGGAGGAGGTTAGATTCACTCGGGTTACATAGCTCCTACAGCGGCTTGCTAGTTTGCATGAGACTACAGAGGTCCCTCCCTAACAGCTCAACAGACTATCCTAGGCTCACACATATTTGACAAGGAACACAGGACAATGCTGTCAAGACAGGGCAGGGTCTGTATTTCCACAAACAACAGGGAGACTTGATGGTCAGGGCAGCCTATTTGAATGTGAACTACTAAACAATTGAATCATAGGGAAAGT
>NC_074670.1:15135654-15229597 GCF_029448725.1 Salvelinus fontinalis | reverse complement strand
ATCATGATTCCACGCTTCAAGACTGCTTCGATCACGCGGATTGGAATATGTTCCGCACTGCGTCCAACAACAACATTGAAGAATATGCTGATTCGGTGAGCGAGTTCATTAGGAAGTGCATTGACGATGTCGTACCCACAGCAACGATTAAAACATTCCCAAACCAGAAACCGTGGATTGACGGCAGCATTCGCGGGAAACTGAAAGCGCGAACCACTGCTTTTAACCAGGGCAAGGTGACCGGAAACATGACCGAATACACACAGTGTAGCTATTCTCTCCGCAAGGCTATCAAACAGGCTAAGTCCCAGTACAGAGACAAAATTGAATCGCAATTCAACAGCTCAGACACAAGAGGTATGTGGCAGGGTCTACAGTCTATCACGGATTACAAAAAGAAAACCAGCCCCGTCGCGGACCAGGATGTCTTGCTCCCAGACAGGCTAAATACCTTTTTTGCCCGCTTTGAGGACAATACAGTGCCACTGACACGGCCCGCTACCAAAACCTGCGGGCTCTCCTTCACTGCAGCCGAGGTGAGTAAAACATTTAAACGTGTTAACACTCGCAAGGCTGCAGGCCCAGACGGCATTCCCAGCCGCGTCCTCAGAGCATGCGCAGACCAGCTGGCTGGTGTGTTTACGGACATATTCAATCAATCCTTATCCCAGTCTGCTGTTCCCACATGCTTCAAGAGGGCCACCATTGTTCCTGTTCCCAAGAAAGCTAAGGTAACTGAGCTAAACGACTACCGCCCCGTAGCACTCACTTCCGTCATCATGAAGTGAGAGACTAGTCAAGGACCATATCACCTCCACCCTACCGGACACCCTAGACCCACTCCAATTTGCTTACCGACCCAATAGGTCCACAGACGACGCAATCGCAACCACACTGCACACTGCCCTAACCCATCTGGACAAGAGGAATACCTATGTGAGAATGCTGTTCATCGACTACAGCTCAGCATTTAACACCATAGTACCCTCCAAACTCGTCATCAAGCGCGAGACCCTGGGTCTCAACCACGCCCTGTGCAACTGGGTCCTGGACTTCCTGACGGGCCGCCCCCAGGTGGTGAGGGTAGGTAACAACATCTCCACCCCGCTGATCCTCAACACTGGGGCCCCACAAGGGTGCGTTCTGAGCCCTCTCCTGTACTCCCTGTTCACCCACGACTGCGTGGCCATGCACGCCTCCAACTCAATCATCAAGTTTGCGGACGACACTACAGTGGTAGGCTTGATTACCAACAACGACGAGACGGCCTACAGGGAGGAGGTGAGGGCCCTCGGAGTGTGGTGTCAGGAAAATAACCTCACACTCAACGTCAACAAAACAAAGGAGATGATTGTGGACTTCAGGAAACAGCAGAGGGAGCACCCCCCTATCCACATCGACGGGTCAGTAGTGGAGAAGGTGGAAAGTTTTAAGTTCCGCGGTGTACACATCACGGACAAACTGAATTGGTCCACCCACACAGACAGCGTTGTGAAGAAGGCGCAGCAGCGCCTCTTCAACCTCAGGAGGCTGAAGAAATTCGGCTTGTCACCAAAAGCACTCACAAACTTCTACAGATGCACAATCGAGAGCATCCTGTCGGGCTGTATCACCGCACAGTACGGCAACTGCTCCGCACACAACCGTAAGGCTCTCCAGAGGGTAGTGAGGTCGGCAGAACGCATCACCTGGGGCAAACTACCTGCCCTCCAGGACACCTACACCACCCGATGTCACAGGAAGGCCATAAAGATCATCAAGGACAACAACCACCCAAGCCACTGCCTGTTCACCCCGCTATCATCCAGAAGGCGAGGTCAGTACAGGTGCATCCAAGCAGGGACCGAGAGACTGAAAAACAGCTTCTATCTCAAGGCCATCAGACTGTTAAACAGCCACCACTAACATTTAGCGGCCGCTGCCAACATACTGACTCAACTCCAGCCACTTTAAAAATGGGAATTGATGGAAATTATGTAAAAATGTACCACCAGCCACTAAACAATGCCACCTAATATAATGTTTACATACCCTACATTACACATCTCTTATGTATATGTATATACTGTACTCTAAATCATCTACTGCATCTTGCCATCTTATGTAATACATGGACCACTAGCCACTTTAAACTATGCCACTTTATGTTTACATACCCTACAGTACTCATCTCATAGGTATATACCGTACTCTATACCATGTACTGCACCTTGCCTATGCCGTTCTGTACCATCACTCATTCATATATCTTTATGTACATATTCTTTATCCCTTTACACTTGCGTGTATAAGGTAGTAGTTGCGGAATTGTTAGGTTAGATTACTTGTTGTTATTACTGCATTGTCGGAACTAGAAGCACAAGCATTTCGCTACACTCGCATTAACATCTGCTAACCATGTGTATGTGACTAATAAAATTTGATTTGATTTGATTTGATTTGATCTAAGGGTCTGAAGATGTGGGGGTTTTATGACCCCTCACACCCATGGTAATTCTGAGGCCACAGAAAACATTCCCTCTCACTATGGAGAACCAGCCTCAGAACTTTAAACATGCAATAAAGGGACTTTGGAACAATGGTTTCCGTCAACTACAATGGTGGTCATGACGACGGATGGAATATGAAAATGTATGTCATTTTTGTTTTGTTATTAAAGGTTAATAGATGACGTTATTATGAAAACATTGTAACGTTAAGAGTTTTCCTCATATATGCTTGATGTTTATACATTGTACGTTGTGTGGAAAATGTCCAAATCAAAGAGAATGTTTCGGTAGAGATGAAATGTGAAGTTAGTTGTCTAAAATTGGATTTGAGTAAAATCTAGACCTTGCCCCTCAAACTTGGTACACCCAGAGAATTGCCCTGAAGGCGATAACGCCCACTTCTGACCCGAGGGTATAAAACCTGTGAGTGCAGAATTAACATACATGACTCAGTGACCCGAGCTGCAGCCAAAGGTCTAAAAGGTCAACGAACCCAAAACGCAACAAGTTGAAGACAAAGAAATATTTTCTACCCAAGCTACGGATGAGTAGTGTGTCTAAGCGGGTGTATTCAAGCCGAACCACCTAGCCTCCACTCCCCATCGAATCGTTGTATCTATCTATCTATCGTTGTATCCATGCCAACTAACACCAACCCTCCTCCCACAACCTCCCCATTTCTCCCCCTTAAACCTATGCCATTCCCTGCCCCCATGTCTCCCCTGCCCATGCCAACTAATACAAACTTGCCCCCCTTCCTCCTCTGCCTCCCCCTTTCTTCTCTGCCTCCCTCTACCTTCCCATTACTCCTATAGCAGTCCCTGTCTACCCCTGGATGCCAACTACCACCCCTTCCCCCTCTCCTGGCATCTTGCACGAAAGCAGAGCTCACTGGTGCGAACACAGCAGCATAGCAGAGGATATCCTCAAAAGACACCCAATATATATATATATATATATTTTTTTTTTTTTTCTCTCTCTCTCTCTCTCTCTCTCTCTCTCTCTCTCTCTCTCTCTCTCTCTCTCTCTCTCTCTCTCTCTCTCCTCTCTCTCTCTCTCTCTCTCTCTCTCTCTCTCTCTCTCTCTCTCTCTCTCTCTCTCTCTCTCTCTCTCTCTCTCTCTCTCTCTCTCTCTCTCTCTCTCTCTCTCTCTCTCTCTCTCCTTCTGAACAGAACACTGGCATTTATATCTTCTGGTGGCAATGGTGATTAGAGTCAGCTGCTTCTTGACAAGGGGGCGGAGTCAGCTCCAATCATCAATTAGCCTGGGGTCGACCAATCAGCTGGTTGGGGAGGCTTCCAGGAAGCCATCTCCTGAAACACACACACTCAAATACAACACAGAAACTGGGGAACGTAACAGGGAGATATTAGTCTCCAGCTTCAGTGATTTTTGCAATTCGTTCCAGTCATTGGCAGCAGAGAACTGGAAGGAAAGGTGGCTAAAGGAAGTGTTGGCTTTGGGGATGACCAGTTAAACCTACCTGCTGGAGCGCGTGTTACGGGTGGGTGCTGCTATGTTGACCAGTGAGCTGAGAAAAGGCGGGGCTTTATCTAGCAAAGACATAGATAACCTGGAGCCAGTGGGTTTGGCGACGAATATGTAGCGTGGGCCAGCCAACGAGAGCATACAGGTTGCAGTGGTAGGTAGTATATGGGGCTTTGGTAACAAAACGGATGGCACTGTGACAGACTACATCCAGTTTGCTGAGTAGAGTGTTGGAGGCTATTTTGTAAATGACATCGCCGAAGTCAAGGATGGGTAGGATGGTCAGTTTTACGAGGATATGTTTGGCAGCATGAATGAAGGAGGCTTTGTTGCGAAATAGGACGCCGTAGTTGTCTATATATTCTAAGTCAGAACCGTCCAGAGTAGTGATGCTAGTCGGGTGGGTGGGTGCGGGCAGCAATCGGTTGAAGAACATGCATTTAGTTTAACTAGCATTTAAAAGCAGTTGGAGGCCACGGAAGGAGTGTTATATGGCATTGAAGCTCGTTTGGAGGTTTGTTAGCACAGTGTCCAAAGAAGGGCCAGATGTACACAGAATGGTGTCGTCTGCGTAGAGGTGGATCAGAGAATCACCAGCAGCAAGAGCGACATCATTGATATATACAGAGAAAAGAGTCGGCCCAAGAATTTAACCCTGTGGCACCCCCATAGAGACTGCCATAGGTCCGGACAACAGGCCCTCCAATTTGACAAACTGAACTCTATCTGAGAAGTAGTTGGTGAACCAGTCGAGGCAGTCATTTGAGAAACCAAGGCTGTTGAGTCTGCCGATAAAAATGCAGTGATTGACACAGTCGAAAGCCTTGGCAAGGTTGATGAAGACGGCTGCACAGTACTGTCTTTTATCGATGGCGGTTATGATATCGTTTAGGACCTTGATCGGGGCTGAGGTGCACCCATGACCAGCTCGGAAACCAGATTGCATAGTGGAGAAGGTACGGTGGAATTCGAAATGGTAGGTGATCAGTTTGTTAACTTGGCTTTTGAAGATTTTAGAAAGGCAAGGCAGGATTGATGTAGGTCTGTAACAGTTTGTGTCTCCCCCTTTGAAGAGGGGGATGACCGCGGCAGCTTTCCAATCTTTGGGGATCTCCGACGATACGAAAGAGAGGTTGAACAGGCTAGTAATAGGGGTTGCAACAATTTTGGTGGATAATTTTAGAAAGAGAGGGTACAGATTGTCTAGCCCAGCTGATTTGTAGGGATCCAGATTTTGCAGCTCTTTCAGAACATCAGCTATCTGGATTTGGGTGAAGGAGAAGCGGGAGGGGGGGGGGGGGGGGTATTGTAAGTTGCTGCAGGGGGTGCAGAGCTGTTGGCCAGGGTAGGTGAAGCCAGGTGGAAAGCATGGCCAGCCATAGAAAAATTCTTATTGAAATGATCGATTATCGTAGATTAATCGTGGTGACAGTGTTTCCTGTCATCACTGTAGTGGGAAGCTGGGAGGAGGTGCTCTTATTCTCCATGGACTTTACAGTGTCCCTAAACCTTTTGGAAATAGTGCTACAGGATGCAACTTTCTGATTGAAACAGCTAGCCTTAGCTTTCCTGACTGTGTACATTGGTTCCTGACTTCCCTGAAAAGTTGCATATCGCGGGGGCTATTCGATGCTAATGTAGAACACCACAGGATGTTTTTGTGCTGGTCAATGGCAGTCAAGTCTGGGGTGAACCAAGGGCTATATCTGCTCCTAATTCTACATTTCTTTGAATGGGACATGCTTATTTAAGATGGCGAGGAAAGCACTTCTAATGAGCAACCAGGCATCTTCTACTGACGGGATTAGGTCAATATCCTTCCAGGAAACCCGGGCCAGGTCGATTAGAAAGGCCTGCTCGTTGAAGTGTTTTAGGGAGCGTTTGACAGTGATGAGGGGTGGTTGCTTGACCGTGGACCCAGTACGCAAGCAGGGAATGAGGCAGTGATCACTGAGATCCTAGTTGAAGACAGCAGAGGTGTATTTAGAGGGCAAGTTGGTCAGGATGATATCTAAGAGGGTGCCCATGGTTATGGATTTAGTGTTGTACCTGGTAGGTTCCTTGATCATTTGTGTGAGATTGAGGGCATCTAGCTGAGATTGTAGGACTGCCGGGGTGTTAAGCATATCCCAGTTTAGCTCACCTAACAGTACGAACTCTGAAGATAGATGGGGGGCAATCAATTCACATATGGTGTCCAGGGCACAGCTGGGGGCTGAGGGTGGTCTATAACAGGCGGCAACGGTGAGAGACTTGTTTCTGGAAAGGTGGTCTGGTGTAAAGGTTCAGAGCTTGCAGTAGGAATGCGGAGATGTGGTAGAGAAAAAGCAGTCCGATATGATCTGGGTTGATATCGTGCTGTGCAGACTGGCAGGTATTTACCGAGCTGAGACTGGCTGGTGTTAGAGTTAACGGTGATGACCGCTAGCAGTGGCTAACTGACTACCAGCTAGTAGTTAGTTAGCTGGCTAGCTTCTGATGAGGGTTCCGGTGAAAAAATAGCAGATTCGTACTACATTGGGTGATGCGGGTTGCAGAAGAGTATATGCAGTCCGTAAATGGAAAGTGAGATTAAAATATATACGAAATATATACTAAAAAATGAGGAAAACGATATTTACACGGGATAGTACGGGACAAGACAAAACACACGTCCGACTGCGACGCCGTCTTGGAACGAAGGATTCCAAGAGGGTTCCAAAGGTTTCACATACTTTTTATTGCCACTGTATGTTTTTCCCCCAACACCACCTTCCATCAATTTGTATAGCAGACCCTCATGACAAATTGAGTCAATGGTTTAAAAAAAAATCAACAATAAATGAGAAGAATTTGCCTTTGTTTTGGTTTATTTGTTTGTCAATTAGGGTGTACAGGGTGAACACGTGGTCTGTCGTATGGTAATTTCTCTCTCTCTCTCTCTCTCCGTCTCTCTCTCTCTCTCCGTCTCTCTCTCTCTCTCTCTCTCTCTCTCCGTCTCTCTCTCTCTCTCTCTCCGTCTCTCTCTCTCTCTCTCTCTCTCCGTCTCTCTCTCTCGTCTCCTCTCTGTCTCTGTCTCTGTCTCTGTCTCTGTCTCTCTCTCTCTCTGTCTCTCTCTCTCTCTCTCTGTCTCTCTCTCTCTCCGTCTCTCTCTCTCCGTCTCTCTCTCTCTCTCTCCGTCTCTCTCTCTCCGTCTCTCTCTCTCTCTCTCTCTCTCTCTGTCTCCTCTCTCTCTCTCTCTCCATCTCTCTCTCTCTCTCTCTGTCTCCTCTCTCTCTCTCTCTCCATCTCTCTCTCTCTCTCTCTGTCTCTCTCTCTCTGTCTCTCTCTCTCTGTCTCTCTCTCTCTCTCTCTGTCTCTCTGTCTCTCTCAATTCAATTCAATTCAAGGGGCTTTATTGGCATGGGAAACATGTGTTAACATTGCCAAAGCAAGTGAGGTAGCAATACACAAAAGTGAAACAAACAATACAAATGAACAGTAAACATTACACATACAGAAGTTTCAAAACAATAAAGACATTACAAATGTCATATTATATATATGCAGTGTTGTAACAATGTACAAATGGTTAAAGCACACAAGTTAAAATAAACATAAATATGGGTTGTATTTACAATGGTGTTTGTTCTTCACTGGTTGCCCTTTTCTGGTGGCAACAGGTCACAAATCTTGCTGCTGTGATGGCACACTGTGGAATTTCACCCAGTAGATATGGGAGTTTATCAAAATTGGATTTGTTTTCGAATTCTTTGTGGATCTGTGTAATCTGAGGGAAATATGTCTCTCTAATATGGTCATACATTGGGCAGGAGGTTAGGAAGTGCAGCTCAGTTTCCACCTCATTTTGTGGGCAGTGAGCACATAGCCTGTCTTCTCTTGAGAGCCATGTCTGCCTACGGCGGCCTTTCTCAATAGCAAGGCTATGCTCACTGAGTCTGTACATAGTCAAAGCTTTCCTTAAGTTTGGGTCAGTCACAGTGGTTAGGTATTCTGCCACTGTATACTCTCTGTTTAGGGCCAAATAGCATTCTAGTTTGCTCTGTTTTTTTGTTAATTATTTCCAATGTGTCAAGTAATTATCTTTTTGTTTTCTCATGATTTGGTTGGGTCTAATTGTGCTGTTGTCCTGGGGCTCTGTGGGGTGTGTTTGTGTTTGTGATCAGAGCCCTAGGACCAGCTTGCTTAGGGGACTCTTCTCCAGGTTCATCTCTCTGTAGGTGATGGCTTTGTTATGGAAGGTTTGGGAATCGCTTCCTTTTAGGTGGTTGTAGAATTTAACGGCTCTTTTCTGGATTTTGATAATTAGTGGGTATCGGCCTAATTCTGCTCTGCATGCATTATTTGCTGTTCTACGTTGTACACAGAGGATATTTTTGCAGAATTCTGCATGCAGAGTCTCAATTTGGTGTTTGTTCCATTTTGTGAAATCTTGGTTGGTGAGCGGACCCCAGACCTCACAACCATAAAGGGCAATGGGCTCTATGACTGATTCAAGTATTTTTAGCCAGATCCTAATTGGTATGTTGAAATTTATGTTCCTTTTGATGGCATAGAATGCCCTTCTTGCCTTGTCTCTCAGATCGTTCACAGCTCTGTGGAAGCTACCTGTGGTGCTGATGTTTAGGCCGAGGTATGTATAGTTTTTTGTGTGCTCTAGGGCAACGGTGTCTAGATGGAATTTGTGGTCCTGGCGACTGGACCTTTTTTGGAACACCATTATTTTGGTCTTACTGAGATTTACTGTCAGGGCCCAGGTCTGACAGAATCTGTGCAGAAGATCTAGGTGCTGCTGTAGGCCCTCCTTGGTTGGTGACAGAAGCACCAGATCATCAGCAAACAGTAGACATTTGACTTCGGATTCTAGTAGGGTGAGACCGGGTGCTGCAGACTGTTCTAGTGCCCGCGCCAATTCGTTGATATATATGTTGAAGAGGGTGGGGCTTAAGCTGCATCCCTGTCTCACCCCACGACCCTGTGTGAAGAAATGTGTGTGTTTTTTGCCAATTTTAACCGCACACTTGTTGTTTGTGTACATGGATTTTATGATGTTGTATGTTTTACCCCCAACACCACTTTCCATCAATTTGTATAGCAGACCCTCATGCCAAATTGAGTCAAAGGCTTTTTTGAAATCAACAAAGCATGAGAAGACTTTGCCTTTGTTTTGGTTTGTTTGGTTGTCAATTAGGGTGTGTAGGGTGAATACATGGTCTGTTGTACGGTAATTTGGTAAAAAGCCAATTTGACATTTGCTCAGTACATTGTTTTCATTGAGGAAATGTACGAGTCTGCTGTTAATGATAATGCAGAGTATTTTCCCAGGGTTACTGTTGACGCATATTCCACGGTAGTTATTGGGGTCAAATTTGTCTCCACTTTTGTGGATTGGGGTGATCAGTCCTTGGTTCCAAATATTGGGGAAGATGCCAGAGCTAAGGACGATGTTAAAGAGTTTTAATATAGCCAATTGGAATTTGTTGTCTGTATATTTGATCATTTCATTAAGGATACCATCAACACCACAGGCCTTTTTGGGTTGGAGGGTTTTTATTTTGTCCTGTAACTCATTCAAGGTAATTGGAGAATCCAGTGGGTTCTGGTAGTCTTTAATAGTTGATTCTAGGATTTGTATTTGATCATGTATATGTTTTTGCTCTTTATTCTTTGTTATAGAGCCAAAAAGATTGGAGAAGTGGTTTACCCATACATCTCCATTTTGGATAGATAATTCTTCGTGTTGTTGTTTGTTTAGTGTTTTCCAATTTTCCCAGAATTGGTTAGAGTCTATGGATTCTTCAATTACATTGAGCTGATTTCTGACGTGCTGTTCCTTTTTTTTCCGTAGTGTATTTCTGTATTGTTTTAGTGATTCACCATAGTGAAGGCGTAGACTCAGGTTTTCCGGGTCTCTATGTTTTTGGTTGGACAGGTTTCTCAATTTATTTCTTAGATTTTTGCATTCTTTATCAAACCATTTGTCATTGTTGTTCATTTTCTTCGGTTTTCTATTTGAGATTTTTAGATTTGATAGGGAAGCTGAGAGGTCAAATATACTGTTAAGATTTTCTACTGCCAAGTTTACACCTTCACTATTGCAGTGGAACGTTTTACCCAGGAAGTTGTCTAAAAGGGATTGAATTTGCTGTTGCCTAATTGTTTTTTGGTAGGTTTCCAAACTGCATTCCTTCCATCTATAGCATTTCTTAATGTTACTCAGTTCCTTTGGCTTTGATAGCTCATGATTGAGTATTGCTCTGTTCAAGTAGACTGTGATTTTTCTGTGGTCTGATAGGGGTGTCAGTGGGCTGACTGTGAACGCTCTGAGAGACTCTGGGTTGAGGTCAGTGATAAAGTAGTCTACAGTGCTACTGCCAAGAGATGAGCTATAGGTGTACCTACCATAAGAGTCCCCTCGAAGCCTACCATTGACTATGTACATACCCAGCGTGCGACAGAGCTGCAGGAGTTGTGACCCGTTTTTGTTGGTTATGTTGTAATAGTTGTGCCTAGGTGGGCATATGGGGGAGGGAATGCTGTCACCTCCAGGTAGGTGTTTGTCCCCCTGTGTGCTGAGGGTGTCAGGTTCTTGTCCAGTTCTGGCATTTAGGTCGCCACAGACTAATACATGTCCCTGGGCCTGAAAATGATTGATTTCCCCCTCCAGGATGGAGAAGCTGTCTTCATTAAAATATGGGGATTCTAGTGGGGGGATATAGGTAGCACACAGGAGGACATTTTTCTCTGTTAAGATAATTTCCTTTTGAATTTCTAGCCAAATGTCAAATGTTCCTGTTCCTGTCTCTCTCTCTCTGTCTCTCTCTCTCTCTGTCTCTCTCTCTCTGTCTCTCTCTCTCTCTCTCTCTCTCTGTGTGTGTGCGAGGTAATTAAAGGAACAGGATTTCCAGATCTCTCCTTCGTGCCCCACCCTTCTTTAACGCTCCCTTTTAAAATCCCTCTGTTTCCTTTCAGGGTAATCTCCTATTACACACGTTTCTTCTCTTGTCAACTCAATTGCTCATTGACAAATCAAACATGGCTGTGTTGACAACTTATTCTCCATTGCGTTAACATAATAGAGGCTATAATCCAAATCCAAACAACCTCTGACACAATCATACAAAACAAACAAATGATTGCTCTACCAGTTCGGTGAGTTATGAGGTCCTGTAGTCTAGCTCTAAGGCCTGCAGGCAGCACTAGGAGGAGGTTAGATTCACTCGGGTTACATAGCTCCTACAGCGGCTTGCTAGTTTGCATGAGACTACAGAGGTCCCTCCCTAACAGCTCAACGGACTATCCTAGGCTCACACATATTTGACAAGGAACACAGGACAATGCTGTCAAGACAGGGCAGGGTCTGTATTTCCACAAACAACAGGGAGACTTGATGGTCAGGGCAGCCTATTTGAATGTGAACTACTAAACAACTGAATCATAGGGAAAGTAACATACTGCTATAGACACACACACACGCACACCGACCATGGGATTCAGGGTGCGTGAGTCAGTGACTGTATAGCAGCATATTCTTAATAGTGTGACAACTGCAGTGATTATAGTGTTTATTGTGGTAAAGTGACATTTCCGTAGACCTAGAACTGAAGGATTGTTCAACCTGGTATAACAGTAACCTGTAGGGCTGCCTTGCTGACTGACCTGTAGGGCTACCTTGCTGACTGACCTGTAGGGCTACCTTGCTCACTGACCTGTAGGGCTACCTTTCTGACTGACCTGTAGGGCTACCTTGCTGACTGACCTGCAGGGCTACCTTGCTGACTGACCTGTAGGGCTAACTTGCTGACTGACCTGTAGGACTACCGTGTTGACTGACCTGTAGGGCTACCGTGTTGACTGACCTGTAGGGCTAACTTGCTGACTGACCTGTAGGGCTACCGTGTTGACTGACCTGTAGGGCTACCTTGCTGACTGACCTGTAGGGCTACCGTGTTGACGGACCTGTAGGGCTACCTTGTTGACTGACCTGTAGGGCTACCTTGCTGACTGACCTGTAGGGCTAAAAGGTTGACTGACCTGTAGGGCTACCTTGCTGACTGACCTGTAGGGCTACCTTGTTGACTGACCTGTAGGGCTACCTTGTTGACTGACCTGTAGGGCTACCTTGCTGACTGACAGGTTCTCTAGACCCCTCTGGGAAATGTGGACATCTACAAACATAAATACAGTCAATGACAAAGCAGTAAACTATGGATTTCAGTTTATGTGAAAACAGACAGAGGCCTGTAGTAAAATATGACAGAATTGTAGCAACTCCACTGTCACGCCCTGACCTTAGAGATCCTTTTTATTCTCTATTTTGGGTAAGTCAGTGTGTGACTAGGGTCGGTACTCTAGTTTTTGCATTTCTATGTTGGCCTGGTATGGTTCCCAATCAGAGGCAGCTGTCTATCATTGTCTCTAATTGGGGATCATATTTAGGCAGCCTTTTCCCACCTGTTGTTTGTGGGATCTTGTTTTTGTGTAGTGCCTGTGAACACTGCCTTTACTTCACGGTTCGGTTGTTCTGTATTGTTTTTGGTGAGTTTAATTTATTAAAACATGTGGAACTCTACGCACGCTGCGCCTTGGTCCATTCATTCCAACGATCATGACATCCACCAAATTATAGACAATTAGGTCACTTTTTTGTCTTTATTGCGTGTGAAATGGGTGCTCATTAGATAATGGTGATGGGAAAAATATATATCTTTAATTTAGTAGAATGTCCAACCATGGGACTCCATTTGGAATAGCCCTTACTGGCTTGGCTTACCAGTCTTAACTTCACATTTTATGGTATAGACAATACAAGATGCAGCATGTTTGTTTCATGTAGACCTAGCAGCTGTAAAGGTATGTCTCTGTTCTGTTGATCTGACACCCTGACATGAAGACAGACTGGTGTGTTAAAACAAAGACACTGATCACAGGGTTTGTATCACTTTCACACTGTGGCTTGGAGCTGGGCTTGGGTCGCTTGGGATTTCACACACACACACACACACACACACACACACACACACACACACACACACACACACACACACACACACACACACACACACACACACTGTAAGCGAGAACCACAGCTAGTGATTCAAACCTAATACACTTTATTGGCATGGTCATTTTTTAAATGAAGTGTGAAATGGCTGCTCATTAAATAACGGCGATGGGATGCATATATATCTTGAATTTAGTAGAATGTCCAACCATGGGACAATCATACAAAACAAATGATTGCTCTACCAGTTCGGTGAGGTATGAGGTCCTGTAGTCTAGCTCTAAGGCCTGCAGGCAACACTACGAGGAGGTTAGATTCACTCGGGTTACATAGCTCCTACAGCGGCTTGCTAGTTTGCATGAGACTACAGAGGTCCCTCCCTAACAGCTCAACGGACTATCCTAGGCTCACACATATTTGACAAGGAACACAGGACAATGCTGTCAAGACAGGGCAGGGTCTGTATTTCCACAAACAACAGGGAGACTTGATGGTCAGGGCAGCCTATTTGAATGTGAACTACTAAACAATTGAATCATAGGGAAAGTAACATACTGCTATAGACACACACACACACACACACACACGCACACCGACCATGGGATTCAGGGTGCGTGAGTCAGTGACTGTATAGCAGCATATTCTTAATAGTGTGACAACTGCAGTGATTATAGTGTTTATTGTGGTAAAGTGACATTTCCGTAGACCTAGAACTGAAGGATTGTTCAACCTGGTATAACAGTAACCTGTAGGGCTGCCTTGCTGACTGACCTGTAGGGCTACCTTGCTGACTGACCTGTAGGGCTACCTTGCTCACTGACCTGTAGGGCTACCTTTCTGACTGACCTGTAGGGCTACCTTTCTGACTGACCTGCAGGGCTACCTTGCTGACTGACCTGTAGGGCTACCTTGCTGACTGACCTGTAGGGCTACCATGTTGACTGACCTGTAGGGATGTCTTGCTGACTGACCTGTAGGGCTACCTTGCTGACTGACCTGTAGGGCTACCTTGCTGACTGACCTGTTGGGCTAACTTGCTGACTGATCTGTAGGGCTACCTTGTTGACTGACCTGTAGAGCTACCTTGCTGACTGACCTGTAGGGCTAACTTGCTGACTGACCTTTAGGGCTACCTTGCTGACTGACCTGTAGGGCTACCTTGCTGACTGACCTGTAGGGCTACCTTGTTGACTGACCTGTAGGGCTACCTTGCTGACTGACAGGTTCTCTAGACCCCTCAGGGAAATGTGGACATTTACAAACATAAATACAGTCAATGACAAAGCAGTAAACTATTGATTTCAGTTTATGTGAAAACAGACAGAGGCCTGTAGTAAAATATGACAGAATTGTAGCAACTCCACTGTCACGCCCTGACCTTAGAGATCCTTTTTATTCTCTATTTTGGGTAGGTCAGGGTGTGACTAGGGTGGGTACTCTAGTTTTTGCATTTCTATGTTGGCCTGGTATGGTTCCCAATCAGAGGCAGCTGTCTATCATTGTCTCTAATTGGGGATCATATTTAGGCAGCCTTTTCCCACCTGTTGTTTGTGGGATCTTGTTTTTGTGTAGTGCCTGTGAACACTGCCTTTACTTCACGGTTCAGCTGTTCTGTATTGTTTTTAACACTTCCTGCGCCGACCAAGATGGCCGCCTCGCTTCCCGTTCCTTGGAAATATGCAGTATTTTGTTTTTTTATGTGTTATTCCTTACATTGGTACCTCAGGTAATCTTAGGTTTCATTACATACAGTCGGGAGGAACTACTGAATATAAGAGCAACGTCAACTCACCATCGTTCCAACCAGGAATATGACTTTCCCGAAACGGATCCAGTGTTTTGCCTTCCGCCCAATATAATGGATCTGATCCCAGCCGGCGACCCTATGCGACGCCGTAAAAGGGGCAAACGTAGCGGTCTCCTGGTCAGGCTTCGGAGACGGGCACATCGCGCTCCACTCCCTAGCATACTACTCGCCAATGTCCAGTCTCTTGACAATAAGGTTGATGAAATCCGAGCAAGGGTAGCTTTCCAGAGAGATATCAGAGATTGTAACGTTCTCTGCTTCACAGAAACATGGCTAACTCAAGAGACGCTAACGGAGTCGGTGCAGCCAGCTGGTTTCTTCACGCATCGCGCCGACAGAAACATACATCTTTCTGGTAAGAAGAGGGGCGGGGGGGTATGCCTTATGATTAACGAGACGTGGTGTGATCATAACAACATACAGGAACTCAAGTCATTCTGTTCACCCGATCTAGAACTCCTCACAATCAAATGTCGACCGCATTATCTACCAAGGGAATTCTCTTTGATTATAATCACAGCCGTATATATTCCCCCCCAAGCAGACACATCGATGTCCCTGAAAGAACTTTATCTGACTCTTTGTAAACTGGAAACCACAAACCCTGAGGCTGCATTCATCGTAGCTGGGGATTTTAACAAAGCCAATCTGAAAACAAAACTCCCTAAATTCTATCAGCATATCGATTGTGCTACCAGGGCTGGTAAAACCTTGGATCATTGTTATACTAATTTCCGCGACGCATATAAGGCCCTCCGCCGCCCTAATTTTGGAAAAGCTGACCACGACTCCATTTTGTTGCTTCCAGCCTACAAACAGAAACTAAAACAACAAGCTCCCGCGCTCAGGTCTGTTCAACGCTGGTCCGACTAATCTGATTCCACGCTTCAAGACTGCTTCGATCACACGGATTGGAATATGTTCCGCATTGCGTCCAACAACAACATTGACGAATATGCTGATTCGGTGAGCGAGTTCATAAGAAAGTGCATTGACGATGTCGTACCCCCAGCAACTATTAAAACATTCCCAAACCAGAAACCGTGGATTGACGGCAGCATTCGCGTGAAACTGAAAGCGCGAACCACTGCTTTTAACCAGGGCAAGGTGACCGGAAACATGACCGAATACAAACAGTGTAGCTATTCTCTCCGCAAGGCAATCAAACTAGCTAAGTCCCAGTACAGAGACAAACTAGAGTCGCAATTCAACAGCTCAGACACAAGAGGTATGTGGCAGGGTCTACAGTCAATCACGGATTACAAAAAGAAAACCAGCCTCGTCGTGGACCAGGATGTCTTGCTCCCAGACAGGCTTAATAACTTTTTTGCTCGCTTTGAGGACAATACAGTGCCACTGACACGGCCCGCTACCAAAACCTGCGGGCTCTCCTTCACTGCAGCCGAGGTGAGTAAAACATTTAAACGTGTTAACCCTCGCAAGGCTGCAGGCCCAGACGGCATTCCCAGCCGCGTCCTCAGAGCATGCGCAGACCAGCTGGCTGGTGTGTTTACGGACATATTCAATCAATCCTTATCCCAGTCTGCTGTTCCCACATGCTTCAAGAGGGCAACCATTGTTCCTGTTCCCAATAAAGCTAAGGTAACTGAGCTAAACGACTACCGCCCCGTAGCACTCACTTTCGTCATCATGAAGTGCTTTGAGAGACTAGTCAAGGACCATATCACCTCCACCCTACCGGACACCCTAGACCCACTCCAATTTGCTTACCGACCCAATAGGTCCACAGACGACGCAATCGCAACCACACTGCACACTGCCCTAACCCATCTGGACAAGAGGAATACCTATGTGAGAATGCTGCTCATCGACTACAGCTCAGCATTTAACACCATAGTACTCTCCAAACTCGTCATCAAGCTCGAGACCCTGGGTCTCGACCCCGCCCTGTGCAACTGGGTCCTGGACTTCCTGACGGGACGCCCCCAGGTGGTGAGGGTAGGTAACCACATCTCCACCCCGCTGATCCTCAACAATGGGGCCCCACAAGGGTGCGTTCTGAGCCCTCTCCTGTACTCCCTGTTCACCCACGACTGCGTGGCCATGCACGCCTCCAACTCAATCATCAAGTTTGCGGATGACACTACAGTGGTAGGCTTAATTACCAACAACGACGAGACGGCCTACAGGGAGGAGGTGAGGGCCCTCGGAGTGTGGTGTCAGGAAAATAACCTCACACTCAACCTCAACAAAACAAAGGAGATGATTGTGGACTTCAGGAAACAGCAGAGGGAGCACCCCCTTATCCACATCGACGGGACAGTAGTGGAGAAGGTGGAAAGTTTTAAGTTCCTCGGTGTACACATCACGGACAAACTGAATTGGTCCACCCACACAGACAGCGTTGTGAAGAAGGCGCAGCAGCGCCTCTTCAACCTCAGGAGGCTGAAGAAATTCGGCTTGTCAACCAAAAGCACTCACAAACTTCTACAGATGCACAATCGAGAGCATCCTGTCGGGCTGTATCACCGCCTGGTACGGCAACTGCTCCGCCCACAACCGTAAGGCTCCCCAGAGGGTAGTGAGGTCTGCACAACGCATCACCGGGGGCAAACTACCTGCCCTCCAGGACACCTACACCACCCGATGTCACAGGAAGGCCATAAAGATCATCAAGGACAACAACCACCCAAGCCACTGCCTGTTCACCCCACTATCATCCAGAAGGCGAGGTCAGTACAGGTGCATCAAAGCAGGGACCGAGAGACTGAAAAACAGCTTCTATCTCAAGGCCATCAGACTGTTAAACAGCCACCACTAACATTTAGTGGCCGCTGCAAACATACTGACTCAACTCCAGCTCACTTTAATAATGGGAATTGATGGAAATTATGTAAAAATGTACCACTAGCCACTTTAAACAATGCCACTTAATATAATGTTTACATACCCTACATTACTCATCTCATATGTATATACTGTACTCTATATCATCTACTGCATCTTGCCATCTTTATGTAATACATGTATCACTAGCCACTTTAAACTATGCCACTTTATGTTTACATACCCTACATTACTCATCTCATATACTGTACTCGATACCATCTACTGCATCTTGAATATGCCGTTCTGTACCATCACTCATTCATATATCTTTATGTACATATTCTTTATCCTTTTACACTTGTGTGTATAAGGTAGTAGTTGTGGAATTGTTAGGTTAGATTACTTGTTGGTTATTACTGCATTGTCGGAACTAGAAGCACAAGCATTTCGCTACACTCGCATTAACATCTGCTAACCATGTGTATGTGACAAATAAAATTTGATTTGATTTTTTTTTGTGAGTTTCATTTATTTAAACATGTGGAACTCTACGCACGCTGCGCCTTGGTCCATTCATTCCAACGATCATGACATCCACCAAATTATAGACAATTAGTTTCAATTTTTTGTCTTTATTAAGTGTGAAATGGGTGCTCATTAGATAATGGTGACGGGAAAAATAATATCTTTAATTTAGTAGAATGTCCAACCATGGGACTCCATTTGGAATAGCCCTTACTGGCTTGGCTTACCAGTCTTAACTTCACATTTTATGGTATAGACAATACAAGCTGCAGCATGTTTGTTTCATGTAGACCTAGCAGCTGTAAAGGTATGTCTCTGTTCTGTTGATCTGACACCCTGACATGAAGACAGACTGGTGTGTTAAAACAAAGACACTGATCAAAGGGGTGAGATACAGATCCATTCCCATTTAGACGCAGGTGTTTATCACACTGTCATACACACACACACACACACACACACACACACACACACACACACACACACACACACACACACACACACACACACACACACACACACACACACATACGAGCGTACACAGGCACACACACACAAGCATGCTAGTACGGACTCACACAGGCACACACACAGATAAAGAGATATTCACATGCAAAGTGTTTGGCCATTTGGACCCCTCTCCATTTGTGCCAATAACAGGCCTACAATAGCTGACCACTGACAGGACCTTCCCTTTAACCTAGGAAGTCTCTGAGATGCAGGTCATTCTACTGCTCCTGTCCACTGGTATTGACCTGCAGCAGTGTTCTTACATCCTGGTCCTGGAGAGCTAAAGGAGTCGGGTTTTTTACCATTCTAACACTGACACACCTTGTTCAATGAATGTACCAGTGCTCGGCAGGAAATAAATCCGACACACACTGTAGCTGCCAAGGACCAGCGGTGAAGAACGCTTGTCTATAAGTAACATTACAGTTGGGAGTTGAGAAACACCTGGGCGCTGCACACTTCTGATACAATACCACCATCTGTCTATGAGTAGATCTATTACAACGCTTTATTTTATAGAATTGCGTTGAATAGCCAAAAAGCGGCAGAATTAAAAAAAGTAGGACTTGACGTAACTACTAAGATAAGATAATAAATATATAAAAAAATAAACAAAAAAAAATAAACAAATAATTCACGAGGGAGGTGTTCTCCCATTTCAGCCTAGAGACTGAGGGAGGTGTTCTCCCATTTGATCCTAGAGGCTGAGGGAGATGTTCTCCCATTTGATCCTAGAGGCTGAGGGAGGTGTTCTCTCATTTGATCCTAGAGGCTGAGGGAGGTGTTCTCTCATTTGATCCTAGAGGCTGAGGGAGGTGTTCTCCCATTTGATCCTAGAGGCTGAGGGAGGTGTTCTCTCATTTGATCCTAGAGGCTGAGGGAGGTGTTCTCTCATTTGATCCTAGAGGCTGAGGGAGAGGTTCTCCCATTTGATCCCAGAGGCTGAGGGAGGTGTTCTCCCATTTGATCCTAGAGGCTGAGGGAGAAGTTCTCCCATTTGATCCTAGAGGCTGAGGGAGGTGTTCTCCCATTTGATCATAGAGGCTGAGGGAGGTGTTCTCTCATTTGATCATAGAGGCTGAGGGAGGTGTTCTCCCATTTGATCCTAGAGGCTGAGAGAGGTGTTCTCCATATTGATCCTAGAGGCTGAGGGAGGTGTTCTCCCATTTGATCCTAGAGGCTGAAGGGAGATGTTCTCCCATTTGATCCTAGAGGCTGAGGGAGGTGTTCTCTCATTTGATCATAAAGGCTGAGGGAGAGATTCTCCCATTTGATCCTAGAGGCTGAGGGAGGTGTTCTCCCATTTGATCCTAGAAGCTGAGAGAGATGTTCTCCCATTTGATCAGAGAGGCTGAGGGAGGAGTTTTCCCATTTGATTCTAGAGGCTGAGGGAGGTGTTCTCTCATTTGATCCTAGAGGCTGAGGGAGGAGTTTTCCCATTTGATCCTAGAGGCTGAGGGAGGTGTTCTCTCATTTGATCCTAGAGGCTGAGAGAGGTGTTCTCCCATTTGATCAGAGAGGCTGAGGGAGGTGTTCTCCCATTTCATTCTAGAGGCTGAGGGAGATGTTCTCCCATTTGATCATAGAGGCTGAGGGAGATGTTCTCCCATTTGATCATAGAGGCTGAGGGAGATGTTCTCCCATTTGATCCTAGAGGCTGAGGGAGATGTTCTCCCATTTGATCCTAGAGGCTGAGGGAGGTGTTCTCCCATTTGATCATAGAGGATGAGAGAGGTGTTCTCCCATTTGATCATAGAGGCTGAGGGAGGTGTTCTCCCATTTGATCAGAGAGGCTGAGGGAGGTGTTCTCCCATTTCATTCTAGAGGCTGAGGGAGATGTTCTCCCATTTGATCCTAGAGGCTGAGGGAGATGTTCTCCCATTTGATCCTAGAGGCCGAGGGAGGTGTTCTCCCATTTGATCCTAGAGGCTGAGGGAGGTGTTCTCCCATTTGATCCTAGAGGCTGAGGGAGGTGTTCTCCCATTTGATCATAAAGGCTGAGGGAGGTGTTCTCCCATTTGATCATAGAGGCTGAGAGAGGTGCTCTCTCATTTGATCCTAGAGACTGAGGGAGGTGTTCTCCCATTTGATCCTAGAGGCTGAGGGAGGTGTTCTCTCATTTGATCATAGAGACTGAGGGAGGTGTTCTCCCATTTGATCATAGAGGCTGAGAGAGGTGTTCTCTCATTTGATCCTAGAGGCTGAGGGAGGTGTTCTCCCATTTGATCCTAGAGGCTGAGGGAGGTATTCTCTCATTTGATCCTAGAGACTGAGGGAGGTGTTCTCCCATTTGATCATAGAGGCTGAGGGAGGTGTTCTCCCATTTGATCATAGAGGCTGAGGGAGGTGTTCTTCCATTTGATCCTAGAGACTGAGGGAGGTGTTCTCTCCTTTGATCCTAGAGGCTGAGAGAGGTGTTCTCCCATTTGATCCTAGAGGCTGAGAGAGGTGTTCTCCCATTTGATCCTAGAGGCTGAGGGAGGTGTTCTCCCATTTGATCTGAGAGGCTGAGGGAGGTGTTCTCCCACTTGATTCTAGAGGCTGAGGGAGGTGTTCTCTCATTTGATCCTAGAGGCTGAGGGAGGTGTTCTCTCATTTTATCCTAGAGGCTGAGGGAGGTGTTCTCTCATTTGATCCTAGAGGCTGAGGGAGGTGTTCTCCCATTTGATTCTAGAGGCTGAGGGAGGTGTTCTCCCATTTGATCCTAGAGGCTGAGAGAGGTGTTCTCCCATTTGATCTGAGAGGCTGAGGGAGGTGTTCTCCCATTTGATTCTAGAGGCTAAGGGAGGTGTTCTCTCATTTGATCCTAGAGGCTGAGGGAGGTGTTCTCTCATTTTATCCTAGAGGCTGAGGGAGGTGTTCTCTCATTTGATCCTAGAGGCTGAGGGAGGGGTTCTCCCATTTGATCCTAAAGGCTGAGGGAGGTGTTCTCCCATTTGATCATAGAGGCTGAGGGAGGTGTCCTCCCATTTGATTCTAGAGGCTGAGGGAGGTGTGCTCCCATTTGATTCTAGAGGCTGAGGGAGGTGTTCTCTCATTTGATCCTAGAGGCTGAGGGAGGTGTTCTCCCATTTGATCCTAGAGGCTGAGGGAGGTGTTCTCCCATTTGATCATAAAGGCTGAGGGAGGTGTTCTCCCATTTGATCATAGAGGCTGAGAGAGGTGTTCTCTCATTTGATCCTAGAGGCTGAGGGAGGTGTTCTCTCATTTGATCCTAGAGGCTGAGGGAGGTGTTCTCTCATTTGATCATAGAGACTGAGGGAGGTGTTCTCCCATTTGATCACAGAGGCTGAGAGAGGTGTTCTCTCATTTGATCCTAGAGGCTGAGGGAGGTGTTCTCCCATTTGATCCTAGAGGCTGAGGGAGGTGTTCTCTCATTTGATCCTAGAGACTGAGGGAGGTGTTCTCCCATTTGATCATAGAGGCTGAGGGAGGTGTTCTCCCATTTGATCCTAGAGGCTGAGGGAGGTGTTCTCCCATTTGATCCTAGAGACTGAGGGAGGTGTTCTCCCATTTGATCCTAGAGGCTGAGGGAGGGGTTCTCCCATTTGATCCTAAAGGCTGAGGGAGGTGTTCTCCCATTTGATCATAGAGGCTGAGGGAGGTGTCCTCCCATTTGATTCTAGAGGCTGAGGGAGGTGTGCTCCCATTTGATTCTAGAGGCTGAGGGAGGTGTTCTCTCATTTGATCCTAGAGGCTGAGGGAGGTGTTCTCCCATTTGATCATAGAGGCTGAGGGAGGTGTTCTCCCATTTGATACTAGAGGCTGAGGGAGGTGTTCTCTCATTTGATCCTAGAGGCTGAGGGAGGTGTTCTCCCATTTGATCATAGAGGCTGAGGAAGGTGTTCTTCCATTTGATCCTAGAGGCTGAGAGAGGTGTTCTCCCATTTGATCCTAGAGGCTGAGAGAGGTGTTCTCCCATTTGATCCTAGAGGCTGAGGGAGGTGTTCTCCCATTTGATTCTAGAGGCTGAGGGAGGTGTTCTCCTATTTGATCCTAGAGGCTGAGAGAGGTGTTCTCTCATTTGATCCTAGAGGCTGAGAGAGGTGTTCTCCCATTTGATCCTAGAGGCTGAGGGAGGTGTTCTCTCATTTGATCCTAGAGACTGAGGGAGGTGTTCTCCCATTTGATCATAGAGGCTGAGGGAGGTGTTCTCCCATTTGATCATAGAGGCTGAGGGAGGTGTTCTTCCATTTGATCCTAGAGGCTGAGAGAGGTGTTCTCCCATTTGATCCTAGAGGCTGAGAGAGGTGTTCTCCCATTTGATCCTAGAGGCTGAGGGAGGTGTTCTCCCATTTGATTCTAGAGGCTGAGGGAGGTGTTCTCCTATTTGATCCTAGAGGCTGAGAGAGGTGTTCTCTCATTTGATCCTAGAGGCTGAGGGAGGTGTTCTCCCATTTGATTCTAGAGGCTGAGGGAGGTGTGCTCCCATTTGATTCTAGAGGCTGAGGGAGGTGTTCTCTCATTTGATCCTAGAGGCTGAGGGAGGTGTTCTCCCATTTGATCCTAGAGGCTGAGGGAGGTGTTCTCCCATTTGATCATAAAGGCTGAGGGAGGTGTTCTCCCATTTGATCATAGAGGCTGAGAGAGGTGTTCTCTCATTTGATCCTAGAGGCTGAGGGAGGTGTTCTCTCATTTGATCCTAGAGGCTGAGGGAGGTGTTCTCTCATTTGATCATAGAGACTGAGGGAGGTGTTCTCCCATTTGATCACAGAGGCTGAGAGAGGTGTTCTCTCATTTGATCCTAGAGGCTGAGGGAGGTGTTCTCCCATTTGATCCTAGAGGCTGAGGGAGGTGTTCTCTCATTTGATCCTAGAGACTGAGGGAGGTGTTCTCCCATTTGATCATAGAGGCTGAGGGAGGTGTTCTCCCATTTGATCCTAGAGGCTGAGGGAGGTGTTCTCCCATTTGATCCTAGAGGCTGAGGGAGGTGTTCTCCCATTTGATCCTAGAGGCTGAGGGAGGGGTTCTCCTATTTGATCCTAAAGGCTGAGGGAGGTGTTCTCCCATTTGATCATAGAGGCTGAGGGAGGTGTCCTCCCATTTGATTCTAGAGGCTGAGGGAGGTGTGCTCCCATTTGATTCTAGAGGCTGAGGGAGGTGTTCTCTCATTTGATCCTAGAGGCTGAGGGAGGTGTTCTCCCATTTGATCATAGAGGCTGAGGGAGGTGTTCTCCCATTTGATACTAGAGGCTGAGGGAGGTGTTCTCTCATTTGATCCTAGAGGCTGAGGGAGGTGTTCTCCCATTTGATCCTAGAGGCTGAGAGAGGTGTTCTCTCATTTGATCCTAGAGGCTGAGGGAGGTGTTCTCCCATTTGATCATAGAGGCTGAGAGAGGTGTTCTCTCATTTGATCCTAGAGGCTGAGGGAGGTGTTCTCCCATTTGATCCTATAGGCTGAGGGAGGTGTTCTCTCATTTGATCATAGAGACTGAGGGAGGTGTTCTCCCATTTGATCACAGAGGCTGAGAGAGGTGTTCTCTCATTTGATCCTAGAGGCTGAGGGAGGTGTTCTCCCATTTGATCCTAGAGGCTGAGGGAGGTGTTCTCTCAGTTGATCCTAGAGACTGAGGGAGGTGTTCTCCCATTTGATCATAGAGGCTGAGGGAGGTGTTCTCCCATTTGATCATAGAGGCTGAGGGAGGTGTTCTTCCATTTGATCCTAGAGGCTGAGAGAGGTGTTCTCCCATTTGATCCTAGAGGCTGAGAGAGGTGTTCTCCCATTTGATCCTAGAGGCTGAGGGAGGTGTTCTCCCATTTGATTCTAGAGGCTGAGGGAGGTGTTTTCCTATTTGATCCTAGAGGCTGAGAGAGGTGTTCTCTCATTTGATCCTAGAGGCTGAGGGAGGTGTTCTCCCATTTGATCCTAGAGGCTGAGGGAGGTGTTCTCTCATTTGATCCTAGAGACTGAGGGAGGTGTTCTCCCATTTGATCATAGAGGCTGAGGGAGGTGTTCTCCCATTTGATCATAGAGGCTGAGGGAGGTGTTCTTCCATTTGATCCTAGAGGCTGAGAGAGGTGTTCTCCCATTTGATCCTAGAGGCTGAGAGAGGTGTTCTCCCATTTGATCCTAGAGGCTGAGGGAGGTGTTCTCCCATTTGATTCTAGAGGCTGAGGGAGGTGTTCTCCTATTTGATCCTAGAGGCTGAGAGAGGTGTTCTCTCATTTGATCCTAGAGGCTGAGGGAGGTGTTCTCCCATTTGATTCTAGAGGCTGAGGGAGGTGTTCTCCTATTTGATCCTAGAGGCTGAGGGAGGTGTTCTCTCATTTGATCCTAGAGGCTGAGGGAGGTGTTCTCTCATTTGATCCTAGAGGCTGAGGGAAGGGTTCTCTCATTTGATCCTAGAGGCTGAGGGAGGGGTTCTCCCATTTGATCCTAAAGGCTGAGGGAGGTGTTCTCCCATTTGATCCTAGAGGCTGAGGGAGGTGTTCTCCCATTTGATCCTAGAGGCTGAGGGAGGTGTTCTCCCATTTGATCCTAGAAGCTGAGAGAGATGTTCTCCCATTTGATCCTAGAGGCTGAGGGAGGTGTTCTCTCATTTGATCCTAGAGGCTGAGGGAGGTGTTCTCCCATTTAATCGTAGAGGCTGAGGGAGGTGTTCTCCCATTTGATCCTAGAGGCTGAGGGAGGTCTTCTCCCATTTGATCCTAGAGGCTGAGGGAGGTGTTCTCCCATTTGATCCTAGAGGCTGAGGGAGGTGTTCTCCCATTTGATCCTAGAGGCTGAGGGAGGTGTTCTCCCATTTAATCGTAGAGGCTCAGGGAGGTGTTCTCCCATTTGATCCTAAAGGCTGAGAGAGGTGTTCTCCCATTTGATTCTAGAGGCTGAGGGAGGTGTTCCCTCATTTGATCCTAGAGGCTGAGGGAGGTGTTTAGGGTCAAATAATGTAAACCAGATAGTGAGCCAGAACGCAGCAGTAATAAGGTTCATAGAATCACCCTATCCTGATCAGAACATTCTGTTCAGGAGTTGAGGTAAATGATTGTATGACTGTATTTGAGCTACGGTGCTTACCCAGAAAATGCATTGTAGGCTGTAGATCAAGTAGTAGAAGAAGGGAGCACACTTCTAAAAAGGCATTGAACTTAGTTATTCAATAAATTAATTTCTTAATTCAAAAACATTTGTTTTAACTGTGCACCCATATTCTACTATTCATTATACCTGATCAGAAGATTGAAAGAGTTCCATTTAGTCCAATATGTACAGATCTAGGATCAGTTTACCTTCTCTTAATTCTAACCTTAAGAAGAGACAACACACTGATCAGTGTCGAGGGGCTTCATGGAAGGGTAAAACCAGTCTATATTTGTTGTGCCAGCTGTGGGCTCTAGTCTACTGTGAGAAACATGGTGTTAGCATAAGGTGAATGGATTCACCAGACCATAAAGCATTAGGTCATAATCAGGCTTCTACCTTTAATCTCAACATTATACCTGTTCTCTAATCTAACACTGTGACAGGGAGACACATGGAGTCCTCAGGACATGGGCTGGATGGGAGGATGAGAGGGGGAGTAAAGAGGGGAAGAAAATATGTAAATATGTATCTTTTTATTTATTTATTTTTTATTTTACCGTTATTTTACCAGGTAAGTTGACTGAGAACACGTTCTCATTTGCAGCAACGACCTGGGGAATAGTTACAGGGGAGAGGAGGGGGATGAATGAGCCAATTGTAAACTGGGGATTATTAGGTGACCATGATGGTTTGAGGGCCAGATTGGGAATTTAGCCAGGACACCGGGGTTAACACCCCTACTCTTACGATAAGTGCCATGGGATCTTTAATGACCTCAGAGAGTCAGGACACCCGTTTAACGTCCCATCCGAAAGACGGCACAGGGCAGTGTCCCCAATCTGTGTGCAGTATGAAGGAAGTTAAAGGTAGTTTCGTGTGCCAATTCTAACTAGTGCAGAGGCCGCACATAGAAACACACCTGACTCTGGGTAAGTAGAAAACAACATAATTGCCAGAGCTCTGCGTATCCCTTTAATGGGTGTACCAGTTGTAATGTCTGAGAATTGGTGTTCATCACATCATCTCGAGGAATTCTCCATCACAAAAATGAAACACACAACACCAACTAGTAAGCAAGTCAAATTTCATTAAAAAAAAACAGGGGAAATGTTGAGAAGACATCTTAAAAGCACCATACAAGTTACAGTAAGAGTATCATTTTCTCTCTTTCATCATAGAAAAGCAGTATGTGTGTGTCTCGATACTGGCCACACCTGTCAACAGGTTCTTTTTGGCCCCTCATTCAGGCTTGCCCTTGTTGCCCTTGTTTCTGGCTCTGTAGTAGCCCCTGGCCAGAGTAGCCAAGAACATGGAGAACTCTCTGAAGTTGATCTCCCCATCGTGGTTCTTATCCAGGTTGGTCATCGCCTCCTGGAGCACTGCTGGTTCCACCTTTCCCTGAGACACACAAACGCGCGCACACACACACACACACACACACACACACACACACACACACACACACACACACACACACACACACACACACACACACACACACACACACACACACACACACACAGACACACACACACACACACACACACACACACACACACACACACACACACACACACACACACACACACACACACACACACACACACACACACACACACACACACACACACACACACACACACAATGTTGTGGTATGGATATGTAACACATGTGGATAGGCTGTGTTTGTGTGATAATAGAATCATATATTATTTAGCAGACACTTTTATCCAAAGCGACTTACAGTCATGCATGCATCGATTTTTCATATGGGTGGGCCCAGAAATCAAACCCACTATCCTGGTGTTACTAGTGCCATGCTCTACCAACTGAGCCATACAGGACAACACTGAGTTTGTGTGTGTGTGTGTCTTACGTGGAACTCTGGGCTGGCCAGCTCTTTCTTCATCAGCTCTGCGAGCTCTGTCCCGCTAAGCTGGCGATTCTTATCATCCTTTGTAGCATATTCCTCAAACACCTCCACCATGGATACAATGGCCTTCTCCAGACGAGACATACTGTACCTGGGGGAGAGAGAGGAGGAGGCAGGTGGACGGAGAGAGAGAGTTGGGAAGAGGGGATGAGAGAGAGGGGGAGGCAGGGGTGTGGGGTAGGAGGAGAAAAAAAGAGAAAAGAGGGGAAGAGAGGGGGAGGAAAGCAGGTAGAGGGGAAGTTATGAGTGAGGAAATGACAGGGAGGAAGAGTATTGGATTAGAGAGAGTAAAGCAAGGGAAGGAGGAGAAGAGAAGATAGGATGAGAGTGACATGAGTATTCATCCTGTCTATGTCTGGTTATTACAATGGAACATATGATTCACAACAAGAGAGAGGAAGAGGAGAAGGCTCAGCTACACTAAAGATGAAATCATGTTTAATATTATAAGACCCAGGGAATGGAATGTGTTCAGGTCTAGACCGCGTTGTTCTACAGTGTGTTTACAGCTGGTATTTCCTGAGTAAATTAATGCAACGTATAAAAGGGTCACATTGAAACACATTGATTTGGCAAACAGTTGCAAATGTCTAGTTATTGGCACTTTATAATGCAATGGCTGATTCATCTGTTCTTCATTCACCCCTCACCCACAAACACACACACAAACACACACACACACACACACACACACACACACAAATACACACATCGCTATGCTCCGTATTCAGTCCATTTATTCAACATGTCCCGCCCATCTATCCAATTCTCGTCTCTCATTCCCTGCTTCCAACTTCTCTCCCTTTTAATTTCCTCATTCTTAACCGTATATAATAGAACAGTTCTACTATCTTTATGTTCCTAACTCTCTCCTTCCTCTGTGTTCCTCTATCTGTGAGTTGCAGCAGCCTCCCTCGTCCCTCCCTCTCTACTCACCTCAGAGCAGAAGACAAGATCTATGATATGTGTAGCTGACAGGCTGGGTCCTGATGTGAGACTGATGTGAGACAGAGAGAAGAAAAGCTTCCTCTTAAAGTGAAAAACACCCCCTCAAGCAGAGCAGACACATGATCAGCCCACAAGAAAATGGGCTGAAAATGAGGTCAGCTCCACCCAAACCTGCTCCATCAGACTTGATCTCAAATGGTCATGTGCCAATGCTATCATTTGCATTAATTCATGTTTTAAAGGTCAAGATTATGTTCAATCTTGTTTTGAGGGTGTGAAAGAGAGAAGCGTATCCCTTAATTGTATTTGGCATGTATTTGCTTGGTTAATAGGCCAGGCCTCTGCTGTGGTAACCCTCTATGTTATAACACTCCAACATGTTGTCGCCCTCCATGTTGCCTTCCACAAACCTGGGGTTGGTTTGTTCTCTACAAACTGTGTGGAAAGTGGAGCTGTGGAGATTGCAGACCGCTCTAAAAATGGGTAATATGAGTCACAGCTCTGAGGCATGCCCTTATTTGTGTGTGTGTGTGTGTTTGTTAGATCACCACAGAGACCACGCCTCTTATTTATCCAGCCCAACTGTTGCGTAACCTAACCACTATTTTCCATCGCTCTGCTACAAAACCCTGGGCTGCATTTTCATTCCAAAAAGTTGTCCCCTCCTCTGTCCTGTTTCACTCCCCTTTGCAGCTCTGAGAAGGCAGGCTAGGTGTAAGCAGTGGCCCCACCTAGTGTCTGCCATATTGCTTTCATTCACAGCATACCTATCAGATCTTTGAAGTGGAGTGAGCAAGGGCAGAAGGGAAGAAACTTATTTTTGGAATGAAATGCAGCCCTGCCTCTTGTCAGCACTATACAATCTGAGACATGTGCGTTACAATAGTGCTATTAGAGAACTGAAGACAGCCTGTTTGGCTCTAGTAGTATTACTATTACTATGCCTGCTCTAGTAGTATTACTAGTATGCCTGCTCTAGTAGTATTACTATTACTATGCCTGCTCTAGTAGTATTACTATTACTATGCCTGCTCTAGTAGTATTACTATTACTATGCCTGCTCTAGTAGTATTACTAGTATGCCTGCTCTAGTAGTATTACTATTACTATGCCTGCTCTAGTAGTATTACTATTACTATGCCTGCTCTAGTAGTATTACTATTACTATGCCTGCTCTAGTAGTATTACTAGTATGCCTGCTCTAGTAGTATTACTATTACTATGCCTGCTCTAGTAGTATTACTATTACTATGCCTGCTCTAGTAGTATTACTATTACTATGCCTGCTCTAGTAGTATTACTAGTATGCCTGCTCTAGTAGTATTACTATTACTATGCCTGCTCTAGTAGTATTACTATTACTATGCCTGCTCTAGTAGTATTACTATTACTATGCCTGCTCTAGTAGTATTACTAGTATGCCTGCTCTAGTAGTATTACTATTACTATGCCTGCTCTAGTAGTATTACTATTACTATGCCTGCTCTAGTAGTATTACTATTACTATGCCTGCTCTAGTAGTATTACTAGTATGCCTGCTCTAGTAGTATTACTATTACTATGCCTGCTCTAGTAGTATTACTATTACTATGCCTGCTCTAGTAGTATTACTATTACTATGCCTGCTCTAGTAGTATTACTAGCATGCCTGCTCTAGTAGTATTACTATTACTATGCCTGCTCTAGTAGTATTACTATTACGATGCCTGCTCTAGTAGTATTACTATTACTATGCCTGCTCTAGTAGTATTACTAGTATGCCTGCTCTAGTAGTATTACTATTACTATGCCTGCTCTAGTAGTATTACTATTACTATGCCTGCTCTAGTAGTATTACTATTACTATGCCTGCTCTAGTAGTATTACTAGTATGCCTGCTCTAGTAGTATTACTATTACTATGCCTGCTCTAGTAGTATTACTATTACTATGCCTGCTCTAGTAGTATTACTATTACTATGCCTGCTCTAGTAGTATTACTAGCATGCCTGCTCTAGTAGTATTACTATTACTATGCCTGCTCTAGTAGTATTACTATTACTATGCCTGCTCTAGTAGTATTACTATTACTATGCCTGCTCTAGTAGTATTACTAGTATGCCTGCTCTAGTAGTATTACTATTACTATGCCTGCTCTAGTAGTATTACTATTACTATGCCTGCTCTAGTAGTATTACTATTACTATGCCTGCTCTAGTAGTATTACTAGTATGCCTGCTCTAGTAGTATTACTATTACTATGCCTGCTCTAGTAGTATTACTATTACTATGCCTGCTCTAGTAGTATTACTAGTATGCCTGCTCTACTATGATTACTATGCCTTGTCTAGTAGTATTACTATTACTATGCCTGCTCTAGTAGTATTACTATTACTATGCCTGCTCTAGTAGTATTACTATTACTATGCCTGCTCTAGTAGTATTACTATTACTATGCCTGCTCTAGTAGTATTACTAGTATGCCTGCTCTACTATGATTACTATGCCTTGTCTAGTAGTATTACTATTACTATGCCTGCTCTAGTAGTATTACTATTACTATGCCTGCTCTAGTAGTATTACTAGTATGCCTGCTCTAGTAGTATTACTATTACTATGCCTGCTCTAGTAGTATTACTAGTATGCATTCTCTACTATGATTACTATGCCTTGTCTAGTAGTATTACTATTACTATGCCTGCTCTAGTAGTATTACTATTACTATGCCTGCTCTAGTAGTATTACTATTACTATGCCTGCTCTAGTAGTATTACTATTACTATGCCTGCTCTAGTAGTATTACTAGTATGCCTGCTCTAGTAGTATTACTAGTATGCCTGCTCTAGTAGTATTACTATTACTATGCCTGCTCTAGTAGTATTACTATTACTATGCCTGCTCTAGTAGTATTACTATTACTATGCCTGCTCTAGTAGTATTACTAGTATGCCTGCTCTAGTAGTATTACTATTACTATGCCTGCTCTAGTAGTATTACTATTACTATGCCTGCTCTAGTAGTATTACTAGTATGCCTGCTCTAGTAGTATTACTAGTATGCCTGCTCTAGTAGTATTACTAGTATGCCTGCTCTAGTAGTATTACTAGTATGCCTGCTCTAGTAGTACTACTATTAGTATGCCTGCTGTAGTAGTATTACTAGTATGCCTGCTCTAGTAGTACTATCCATAGTATGCATGCTCTAGTAGTATTAATAGTATGCCTGTTCTAGTAGTACTACTATTAGTATGCCTGCTGTAGTAGTATTACTAGTATGCCTGCTCTAGTAGTACTACTATTAGTATGCCTGCTGTAGTAGTATTACTAGTATGCCTGCTCTAGTAGTACTACTATTAGTATGCCTGCTGTAGTAGTATTACTAGTATGCCTGCTCTAGTAGTACTATCCATAGTATGCATGCTCTAGTAGTATTAATAGTATGCCTGTTCTAGTAGTACTACTATTAGTATGCCTGCTGTAGTAGTATTACTAGTATGCCTGCTCTAGTAGTACTATCCATAGTATGCATGCTCTAGTAGTATTACTAGTATGCCTGCTCTAGTAGTACTACTATTAGTATGCCTGCTGTAGTAGTATTACTAGTATGCCTGCTCTAGTAGTACTATCCATAGTATGCATGCTCTAGTAGTATTAATAGTATGCCTGTTCTAGTAGTACTACTATTAGTATGCCTGCTCTAGTAGTACTACTATTAGTATGCCTGCTCTAGCAGTAGTACTATTAGTATGCCTGCTCTAGTAGTACTACTATTACTATGCTTGCTCTAGTAGTATTACTAGTATGCCTTCTCTAGTAGTACTACTATTAGTATGCCTGCTCTAGTAGTACTACTATTGGTAGGCCTGCTCTAGTAGTACTACTATTAGTATGCCTGCTCTAGCAGTAGTACTATTAGTATGCCTGCTCTAGTAGTACTACTATTACTATGCTTGCTCTAGTAGTATTACTAGTATGCCTTCTCTAGTAGTACTACTATTAGTATGCCTGCTGTAGTAGTACTACTATTAGTATGCCTGCTCTAGTAGTACTACTATTAGTATGCCTGCTGTGGTAGTATTACTTGTATGCCTGCTCTAGCAGTACTACTATTAGTATGCCTGCTCTAGTAGTATTACTAGTATGCCTGATCTAGTAGTACTACTATTAGTATGCCTGCTCTAGTAGTACTACTATTAGTATGCCTGATCTAGTAGTACTACTATTAGTATGCCTGATCTAGTAGTACTACTATTAGTATGCATGATCTAGTAGTACTACTATTAGTATGCCTGCTCTAGTAGTACTACTATTAGTATGCCTGCTCTAGTAGTACTACTATTAGTATGCCTGCTCTAGCAGTAGTACTATTAGTATGCCTGCTCTAGTAGTACTACTATTAGTATGCCTGATCTAGTAGTACTACTATTAGTATGCCTGCTCTAGTAGTACTACTATTAGTATGCCTGCTCTAGTAGTACTACTATTAGTATGCCTGCTCTAGTAGTATTACTATTAGTATGCCTGCTCTAGTAGTACTACTATTAGTATGCCTGTTATAGTAGTACTACTATTAGTATGCCTGCTCCTATAATACTAGTAGTAGTAGTATGCCTGCTCTAGTAGTACTACTATTAGTATGCCTGTTATAGTAGTACTACTATTAGTATGCCTGCTCTAGTAATACTACTATTAGTATGCCTGCTCTTATAATACTAGTAGTAGTAGTATGCCTGCTCTAGTAGTACTACTATTAGTATGCCTGTTATAGTAGTACTACTATTAGTATGCCTGCTCTAGTAATACTACTATTAGTATGCCTGCTCTAGTAGTACTACTATTAGTATGCCTGTTATAGTAGTACTACTATTAGTATGCCTGTTATAGTAGTACTACTATTAGTATGCCTGCTCTAATAATACTACTATTAGTATGCCTGCTCTAGTAGTATTACTATTAGTATGCCTGCTCTAATAATACACGTAGTAGTATGCCTGCTCTAGCAGCACTACTATTAGTATGCCTGTTCTAGCAGTACTACTATTAGTATGCCTGCTCTAGTAGTACTACTACTAGTATGCCTGCTCTAGTAGTACTACTATTAGTATGCCTGCTCTAGTAGTACTACTATTAGTATGCCTGTTCTAGCAGTACTACTATTAGTATGCCTGCTCTAGTAGTACTACTATTAGTATGCCTGCTCTAGTAGTACTACTATTAGTATGCCTGCTCTAGTAGTACTACTATTAGTATGCCTGCTCTAGTAGTACTACTATTAGTATGCCTGTTCTAGCAGTACTACTATTAGTATGCCTGCTCTAGTAGTACTACTATTAGTATGCCTGCTCTAGTAGTACTACTATTAGTATGCCTGCTCTAGTAGTACTACTATTAGTATGCCTGCTCTAGTAGTACTACTATTAGTATGCCTGTTCTAGTAGTACTACTATTAGTATGCCTGCTCTAGTAGTACTACTATTAGTATGCCTGCTCTAGTAGTAGTACTATTAGTATGCCTGTTCTAGTAGTACTACTATTAGTATGCCTGTTCTAGTAGTACTACTATTAGTATGCCTGCTCTAGTAGTACTACTATTAGTATGCCTGTTCTAGTAGTACTACTATTAGTATGCCTGCTCTAGTAATACTACTATTAGTATGCCTGCTCCTATAATACTAGTAGTAGTAGTATGCCTGCTCTAGCAGCACTACTATTAGTATGCCTGCTCTAATAATACTACTATTAGTATGCCTGCTCTAGTAGTATTACTATTAGTATGCCTGCTCTAATAATACACGTAGTAGTATGCCTGCTCTAGCAGCACTACTATTAGTATGCCTGCTCTAGTAGTACTACTATTAGTATGCCTGATCTAGTAGTACTACTATTAGTATGCCTGCTCTAGTAGTACTACTATTAGTATGCCTGCTGTAGTAGCACTACTATTAGTATGCCTGATCTAGTAGTACTACTATTAGTATGCCTGCTCTAGTAGTACTACTATTAGTATGCCTGCTCTAGTAATACTACTATTAGTATGCTTGCTCTAGTAATACTACTATTAGTATGCCTGCTCTAGTAGTACTACTATTAGTATGCCTGCTCTAGTAGTACTACTATTAGTATGCCTGCTCTAGTAGTACTACTATTAGTATGCCTGCTCTAGTAGTATTACTATTAGTATGCCTGCTCTAGTAGTACTACTATTAGTATGCCTGTTCTAGTAATACTAATATTAGTATGCCTGCTCTAGTAGTACTACTATTAGTATGCCTGCTCTAGTAATACTACTATTAGTATGCCTGCTCTAGTTGTACTACTATTAGTATGCCTGTTCTAGTTGTACTACTATTAGTATGCCTGTTATAGTAGTACTACTATTAGTATGCCTGCTCCTATAATACTAGTAGTAGTAGTATGCCTGCTCTAGTAGTACTACTATTAGTATGTCTGTTATAGTAGTACTACTATTAGTATGCCTGCTCTAATAATACTACTATTAGTATGCCTGCTCTAGTAGTATTACTATTAGTATGCCTGCTCTAATAATACACGTAGTAGTATGCCTGCTCTAGCAGCACTACTATTAGTATGCCTGCTCTAGCAGCACTACTATTAGTATGCCTGTTCTAGCAGTACTACTATTAGTATGCCTGCTCTAGTAGTACTACTATTAGTATGCCTGCTCTAGTAGTACTACTATTAGTATGCCTGCTCTAGTAGTACTACTATTAGTATGCCTGCTCTAGTAGTACTACTACTAGTATGCCTGCTCTAGTAGTACTACTATTAGTATGTCTGTTCTAGTAGGTCTGCTATTAGTATGCCTGCTCTAATAATACACGTAGTAGTATGCCTGCTCTAGCAGCACTACTATTAGTATGCCTGCTCTAGTAGTACTACTATTAGTATGCCTGCTCTAATAGTACTACTATTAGTATGCCTGCTCTAGCAGTAGTACTATTAGTATGCCTGCTCTAGCAGCACAACTATTAGTATGCCTGCTCTAGTAGGTCTGCTATTAGTATGCCTGCTCTAGTAATACTACTATTAGTATGCCTGCTCTTGTAATACTACTAGTAGTATGCCTGCTCTAGTAATACTACTAGTAGTATGCCTGCTCTAGTAATACTACTAGTAGTATGCCTGATCTAGTAGTGCTACTATTAGTATGCCTGCTCTAGTAGTACTACTATTAGTATGCCTGCTCTAGCAGTACTTCTATTAGTATACCAGCTCTAGTGGGTCTGCTATTAGTATACCTGCTCTAGTACTACTATTAGTATGCCTGCTCTAGCAGTACTACTATTACTATGCCTGCTCTAGTAGTACTACTATTAGTATGCCTGCTCTAGTAGTACTACTATTAGTATGCCTGCTGTAGTAGCACTACTATTAGTATGCCTGCTCTAGTAGTACTACTATTACTATGCCTGCTCTAGTAGTACTACTATTACTATGCCTGCTCTAGTAGTACTACTATTACTATGCCTGCTCTAGTAGTACTACTATTAGTATGCCTGTTCTAGTAATACTAATATTAGTATGCCTGCTCTAGTAGTACTTTTATTAGTATTCCTGCTCTAGTAGTACTACTATTAGTATGCCTGTTCTAGTTGTACTAATATTAGTATGCCTGCTCTAGTAGCACTACTATTAGTATGCCTGCTCTAGTAGTACTACTATTAGTATGCCTGCTCTAGTAGTACTACTATTAGTATGCTTGCTCTAGTAATACTACTATTAGTATGCCTGCTCTAGTAGTATTACTATTAGTATGCCTGCTCTAGTAGTACTACTATTAGTATGCCTGTTCTAGTAATACTAATATTAGTATGCCTGCTCTAGTAGTACTGCTATTAGTATGCCTGCTCTAGTAGTACTACTATTAGTATGCCTGTTCTAGTTGTACTACTATTAGTATGCCTGCTCTAGTAGTACTACTATTAGTATGCCTGTTATAGTAGTACTACTATTAGTATGCCTGCTCTAGTAATACTACTATTAGTATGCCTGCTCTTATAATACTAGTAGTAGTAGTATGCCTGCTCTAGTAGTACTACTATTAGTATGCCTGTTCTAGTTGTACTACTATTAGTATGCCTGCTCTAGTAGTACTACTATTAGTATGCCTGTTATAGTAGTACTACTATTAGTATGCCTGCTCTAGTAATACTACTATTAGTATGCCTGCTCTTATAATACTAGTAGTAGTAGTATGCCTGCTCTAGTAGTACTACTATTAGTATGCCTGTTATAGTAGTACTACTATTAGTATGCCTGCTCTAATAATACTACTATTAGTATGCCTGCTCTAGTAGTATTACTATTAGTATGCCTGCTCTAATAATACACGTAGTAGTATGCCTGCTCTAGCAGCACTACTATTAGTATGCCTGTTCTAGCAGTACTACTATTAGTATGCCTGCTCTAGTAGTACTACTACTAGTATGCCTGCTCTAGTAGTACTACTATTAGTATGCCTGCTCTAGTAGTACTACTATTAGTATGTCTGTTCTAGTAGTACTACTATTAGTATGCCTGCTCTAGTAGTACTACTATTAGTATGCCTGCTCCTATAATACTAGTAGTAGTAGTATGCCTGCTCTAGCAGCACTACTATTAGTATGCCTGCTCTAATAATACTACTATTAGTATGCCTGCTCTAGTAGTACTACTATTAGTATGCCTGCTCTAGTAGTACTACTATTAGTATGCCTGCTCTAGTAGTACTACTATTAGTATGCCTGCTCTAGTAGTACTACTATTAGTATGCCTGCTCTAGTAGTACTACTATTAGTATGCCTGCTCTAGTAGTACTACTATTAGTATGCCTGCTCTAGTAGTACTACTATTAGTATGCCTGCTCTAGTAGTACTACTATTAGTATGCCTGCTCTAGTAGTACTACTATTAGTATGCCTGCTCTAGTAGTACTACTATTAGTATGCCTGCTCTAGTAGAACTACTATTAGTATGCCTGCTCTAGTAGTACTTTTATTAGTATTCCTGCTCTAGTAGTACTACTATTAGTATGCCTGCTCTAGTAGTACTACTACTAGTATGCCTGCTCTAGTAGTACTACTATTAGTTTGCCTGCTCTAGCAGTACTACTATTAGTATGCCTGCTCTAGTAGTACTTTTATTAGTATTCCTGCTCTAGTAGTACTACTATTACTATGCCTGTTCTAGCAGTACTACTATTAGTATGCCTGCTCTAGTAGGTCTGCTATTAGTATGCCTGCTCTAGTAATACTACTATTAGTATGCCTGCTCTTGTAATACTACTAGTAGTATGCCTGCTGTTGTAGCACTACTATTAGTATGTTTGCTCTAGTAGTACTACTATTACCATGCCTGTTCTAGCAGTACTACTATTAGTATGCCTGCTCTAGTAATACTAGTAGTAGTATGCCTGCTCTAGCAGCACTACTATTAGTATGCCTGCTCTAATAAGTCTGCTATTAGTATGCCTGCTCTAGTAGGTCTGCTATTAGTATGCCTGCTCTAGTAATACTACTATTAGTATGCCTGCTCTTGTAATACTACTAGTAGTATGCTTGCTCTAGTAGTACTACTATTAGTATGCCTGCTCTAGTAGTACTACTATTAGTATGCCTGCTCTAGTAGTACTACTATTAGTATGCCTGCTCTTGTAATACTACTAGTAGTATGCCTGCTCTAGTAGTACTACTATTAGTATGCCTGCTCTAGTAGTACTACTATTAGTATGCCTGCTCTAGTAATACTACTAGTAGTATGCCTGCTCTAGTAGTACTACTATTAGTTTTCCTCGTCTAGTGCGTCTGCTATTAGTATGCCTGCTCTAGTAGTACTACTATTAGTATGCCTGCTCTAGTAATACTATTATTAGTATACCTGCTCCAGTAATACTACTAGTAGTATGCCTGCTCTAGTAATACTACTAGTAGTATGCCTGCTCTAGTAATACTACTAGTAGTATGCCTGCTCTAGTAGTACTACTAGTAGTATGCCTGCTCTAGTAATACTACTAGTAGTATGCCTGCTCTAGTAGTACTACTATTAGTATGCCTGCTCTAGTAGTACTACTATTTGTATACCCGCTCTAGTAGTACTACTATTAGTATGCCTGCTCTAGTAGTACTACTATTACTATGCCTGCTCCAGTACTACTACTATTACTATGCATGCTCCAGTACTACTACTAGTACTACTACTAGTGCAACTTAACTAGGTCTTTCCTTGCAGAGCATCTCTTTATTACAGCTAGACCTCTCCCCATCTTTACAACCATTGAATCTATATTTTTTGACCATGACAGTTTACAATCTAAGGTATCGCCAAGTAATTTAGTCTCCTCAACTTGTTCAGCAGCCACACAATTCATTACCAGATTCAGCTGAGGTCTAGCACCTTAGTAATGATTTGTACCAAATACAATGCTCTTAGTTTTAGAGATGTTCAGGAACAGTTTATTACCGGCCACCAATTCAAAACAGACTGCAACTCTTTGTTAAGGGTTTCAATGACTTTATTAGCTGTGATTACTGATGCGCATATGGTTGAATCATCACACACATGCTTTGTTTAATGCCCGTGGCAGGTCATTGGTAAAAATAGAAAAGAGTAAAGGGGCTAGAGAGGTGCCCTGCGGTACACCACACTTTACATGTTTGACGTTAGAGACGCTTCCATTAAAGAAAACCCTTTGAGTTCTATTAGATAGATCAGAACCCACATTATAGCAGATGTTGAAAAGACATAGCATTTAAGTTTTCAACAACAGGTTATGGTCAATAATATCAAAGGCTGCACTGAAATCTAACAATACAGCTCCCATAATCTTCTTATTATCTATTTATTTCAACCAATCATCAGTCATTTGTGTCAGTGTAGTACATGTTGAGTGCCCTTCTCTATAAGCATGCTGAAAGTCTGTTGTTAATTTGTTTACAGAGAAATAGCATTTTATTTGGTCAAACACTATTTTTTCCAACAGTTTGCTAAGAGCTGGCAGCAAGCTTATAGGTCTGCTGTCAGAACCAGTAAAGGCCGCTTTACCACTCTTGGGTAGCGGAATGACTTTGGCTTCCCTCCAGGCCTGAGTACAAAGACTTTCCTCTAGGCTCAGATTAAAAATATGACAGATAGGAGTGGCTAAAGAGTCAGCCACCATCCTCAGTAGCTTTCCATCTGAGTTGTCAATGCCAGGAGGTTTGTCATTAATGATCGATAACAATAATTTTTCCACCTCTCCCACACTAACTTTACAAAATTCAAACTTGCAACACTTTTCTTTTATTATTAGCTTTTTTATGCATGAATACAATTGATCACTTTTCGTTGTTGGCATTTCCTGCCTAAGTTTCCCCACGTTGCCAATGAAATAATCATTAAAATAATTGGTAACATCAAATGGTTTTGTGATGAATAAGCCATCTGATTCAAAGAAAGATGGAGTTGAATTTGTCCTTCTGCCCATCATTTCATTTACAGTACTCCAAAGTTTTTTTCCCATCATTCTTTATATCATTGATCTTGGCTTCATGAAAATCCTAAAATACACAGAAACATTTTGAATGTATTTGTATTTGTATGTATTTAATGCATGCTTTTGGACCCAGGTCTGCTCTCTACAAACTGTGGTCTACAAGTTTTTACTTCAATTTAGAAATTGTTGTTTAATTTAATTGCATTGCTGGCTGCACAATTGACCCTTGTGGGATGAATAAAGTACAGTACTTAATGTACAGTTACAAAATATGAATATGTTTGCGCGTAATGACGCAGAGGGCTCTATGTTAACAAACCTAACTCAATGGTAAATCTTAGCGCTGGCGGTAACACTACAGATCTGGGGTGTCAGAAATATTTTAGCAATTTTCACAGCAGGAATTATGAGCGCAATAGCTGGCTGTGGCACGAAAGGGCTGGGTTATTTGGTGAATTAATAAGTTGGAGGTGTGACGGTGGCTATGTCACTGACTGGCAAATTAACACGTTTCATGGCTTAATGCAGCATGCGGTTTCCTCAAGTTCTGTAGGTTATTGAAGGTTGCTGCATTGTCATCAACTCCAATTGATACTACAGTTTCTTAAATAACATAGGCTACAGGTACGAGTAATAACACTGTTGTAATTGGCTTCAATAAGTAGGCCTACATGTCTTTATGCATCGCAATTCTCCTCAAATTAAAAAATACTACAGGCTCCCGTAAATTGTCAAATGTGTGTGGCACGTTCTCAATAAGCAAGATACAGCCTATGGCTACCGTTGATCAGCCTACAAAAGACAAGAAAATAAGGTCCTCTTCAAATAGCATCCTTCCTCCCTCCCTTCTTTGAAATAATCTTTGATAACAAGGTGTTAGATCCAAGTTAGCACAAATAGGTGTAAGCAGGGATCCACCCATATAGCTGATACACATATAGCTTATACACCTGAACCAACCATGTCAGATGTTATTACTCCGTCTCAAGAAGCCTGGACGGAAGGAAGGACACAATCTATTTTGTCAAGGGCCTTTTGTCAATTGGTTTTCCTAATTCCTCAGTCCTCTCATCGGATCCTTTTGAAAAAGGTCAAAGGTAAATCGAGGAGAGGGGGCGAGGGGAAGGAACGTGGATGGAAACAGTCGATTCAAAGGGGGTGTGGCAGATATCAAAACTATTCTGTGGTAGGATCCCCTTGTGTTTCCTCGCAAAAGGAGGCTATCAAGGAGGGGAGGACCATCTTCAGCTTGCTTACTAATTAATTGACATACTCCTCGACTACTTATCGGTTTCCGGGACACAGAGGAAAGGACAGAGGAGAGAGGACGGACTTTTGCCCAAATAAGAAAAACCCTTGAATGGAGGGGAAGCAGTGATTGCTGAATTGATTGCTGAAGCTTTCCCACCCTCTAGTGGACAATATACAGTACTGAATACCCTCACATCCACAAAAGAGGACGGGAATTTTTCCAACTACTCTTCGTTGTTCTCATTACAGGCCTTTTTGGAAGATGGTTTATCAGAACAGGCCTGCTGTGATTACAATCCTGCAGGATGAATGAATAATGATAATATGGCCAAATACAGTTGATATAGCCAGAGGGCTCTGGGGTTGAATATATAAGGCATCTCAGATTAATAGTGCTGATCTAGGATCCACTAGCGGTTCTGGGGGGGGGGGGGGGGGGGGGGGGGGCAGTGCCCCTGTGAAAACAATTTTGGACCCCCTTGTGGCCCCCCTAAATGTGGAGAATGAAATAGTTTTTACATAACAAATTTTTGCTATCGTTCTTTTTTTACATCCATTATTAGACAGTGGCAACGCGGAACATGGTATTTTGCCTGCTAATGAAGAGTGAAGAAAATGACATGACAACAATAACATCTAATGTAACTGGCCCCTCTAACAGCACAACTGGCCCCAGCTTGGCCCCTCCAGTTGAAATGGTCTAGAACCGCCACTGCTAGGATCAGGTCCCACTGTCCATGTAATTTAATTCATTGTGATCTAAAAAGGCAAAACTGATCCTTAAATCACCACTCCTAACCTAAGACGGTTGAAACACAGGGCCCACTACGTGGGACTTTGAGCCAGTGATAATAACACTGCTATACCTATGAAACAGACAAGGCTTTTTTGAACAGTTTAGATTTACAGCTGAACCGAGACATGACAGAGACAATATGCTAATAATATGATTTAATAGGATGTCAGTTGAGGTATATCAGTCTGAACCTGGACACATTGACAAGCAAACAACATTTAAGTAGAGAAGGAAGTGCAGCCCAAACCCAATGGGGCCAGTCCTAAATGAAGCAATGTAGCTTACTGACATACATGGGGATGGTCCATATTAGAGAGACATATTGTAGGAATATTTAACTATTGTCCAATCATTTGAAAAGGCTGTGGGATGATCCTGGAAACTGCATGTGTTTTTTTCTTGCTGGTAAAAGAATCCCACTGCAGTTGCAGCACAGTACAATAGAGAAAAGGTCTACTTCATGACTGTCAGTGACAAGAACAAAAATACGTTGAATCAGATACGCACACTCAGAAATGAGACTATCGTATACGATGACCGGGGAACACCTTTTCAAACTTTCTCTTCTTGATTAGTAATTAAGTAATAGCGTTATTTGTTAGTCACTGGTATGCCCCCCTTGACCGGAGGAGGAGGGTACACCATCAACCTACAACACAACCATCCATTGATTACCATCCAGAACAAACACAAACACATTAGAATTCTACTTATGACAGGGTTGTTTGTATTCATTAGGGCACACCGAAGCAAAATGCTTTGCAACAGAAAATGAAAACGAGCGTTTCTTATTGGACAATTTCAGATAATCCCTCCCTATTTCAGTCGTTTTTTTCTGTTTGGTGCCTAATGAACATGACCCAGGACTAGGAGATAGATAAACCTCGTACTTTACGATTGGTCCAGTGAAGATGGGTTGGAGCTGGGCCATATCATCGTCTCCGTCATAATCAAAGAACATGATGGTCTGCTGCCGTGTGGCCATGCTTCTCTGCACCGTTGGAACCGATGTGCTGTTAGTTTTAGTGTAGTTGTTACCTACATGAAAGTGATGCAACCAAAATATCTTGGTGAAGGGATTGTTTAAAATAAATTGTTAGTTGAAAATCTGATTTCGAAGAAAGGCAACAGGCGCAACATATTTTGTTAGCTAGTCTCAAATGGCTCTAAGATGCTAATCTTCCATGGAGAGAGCGCTCACCTTTTCTTTTGTTGCTTTGTTATAGTTGACTAATCTCCTGGCAGCTTCATCAAATGACAGGTTGGTGGGGAACTTGTTGACATTTTGTTGAACGTGAGGTAACACTTTTCTAAAATTCCAAGGTTCTCCTGAAAACACAGTTAAGAAATTCCAGAAAACATGAGGAAATAAGTAGGAGTACTTACAATGACCAGCTTGGTCATCATTCTGCAAAGAGTCCCTATTCTCACACTACTACAGTCCAGGATGATGCGGTCCAACTTGTAGGGAAAGATCCTGTGTTTTTTCTTGAGTGTTGAGTCATCAGGTATTTGGTCTCCAAACTGTACTTGACTCGCCAACACCACCTGATTCCTCCTCAACTGGTCATTCAGATTCAGCTGCCTAATTCCTTTTCCAGCTAGAGGTCAGGAACAGTATGTTTCTCAAAGGTAAACTTTACGATCCTGAACACACAAAAAGTAAGAGGGGACTTAGTCACAACGGCCAGCAAAAACAACTTAAGAACCCTATCTTGGTGAATACAAAACCACACAGTAATGTAATTTTCTGCCAAGCAAAACAACCCCCAAGGTTAACGAGAGAGCCGATCAAGTTGAGTTCTCAAAGACATTGTGACAGACTCAATAAAGCCAGAGTCCATGTTCTTTGTAAGTCACTATCCTAAGGTGGTGTGTATCACAGCTCAGGATAAGACCCAGATGCAGACAGTTTGAAAAAAAACAAGTTTATTTACAAAACAGGGTGCAGGCAAACGGCAGGCCCAGGGCAGGCAGAGGTCAGTGATCCAGAGTGGAGTCCGAGAGGTACAGAACGGCAGGCCCAGGGCAGGCAGAGGTCAGTAATCCAGAGTAGAGTCCGAGAGGTACAGAACGGCAGGCCCAGGGCAGGCTGAGGTCAGTAATCCAGAGCAGAGTCCGAGAGGTACAGAACGGCAGGCCCAGGGCAGGAAGAGGTCAGTAATCCAGAGCAGAGTCCGAGAGGTACAGAACGGCAGGCCCAGCGCAGGCAGAGGTCAGTAATCCAGAGCAGAGTCCGAGAGGTACAGAACGGCAGGCAGGCTTAGAATGTTAAAAACTGGGAAAACAGGAGTACAGGAAAACTGCTGGTAGGCATGACTAGATAAGACGAACTGGCAACAGACAAACAGAAAATACAGATTTAAATGCACCAGGGTTAACGGGGAAGATGGGCGACACCTGGAGGGGGGTGGAGACAAGCACAAAGGCAGGTGAAAAAGATCAGTGTTTTTCCTTAAGTTGGTCTTTTCTAAGACAAATCTAGCGGGCATCCTTTGTGGGTGTCTTTTAGGACCCTGTTTTAGTTGCTTTGCCAACTTTCAGTGTCTTTCATGGGTATCTTTCAGTACCCGTTTGAAACTCATTCTCTTTTGGTTTGGGTGTTTAAGTGCCTCCTTTCCGAATGTTGTTGTGTTACAGCGTTAAAATGTATTACATTTAGAAGTTGTGTCACTGGCCTACACACAATACCCCATAATGACAAAGTGGAATGATTATTTATAGAAATGTTGACAAATGAATTAAAAATGAAAAGCGTCTTGAGTCAGTACGTATTTAACTCATTTGTTATGGCAAGTCTAAACAAGTTCAGAAGTCAAAATGTGCTTAACAAGTCATAATAAGTTGCATGGAATCTGTGTGCAGTAATAGTGTTTAACATGATTTGTGAATGACTACCTCATCTCTGTACTCCACACATACAATTATCTGTAAGGATGGGGGAATAATGGGGCATTGTCTGATTGACGTATTTTGCTGATGATTGTTAAATTGTAAAAAATATGCCAATAATTATATTGTAAAAAAAAAAATACAATTATATATAAGGTCCCTCAGTCGAGCAATGAATTTCAAACACACATTCAACTACAAAGAGGTTTTCCAATGCCTTGCAAAGATGTCACTGAGTGGTAGATGGGTAAAAAATAAAAAGCAGACATTGAATATCCCTTTGAGCAGGGTGAAGTTATTAATTACACTTTGGGTGGTGTATTAATACACCCAGTCACTATAAAGATACAAGTGTCCTTCATAACTCAGTTGCCGGAGAGGAAGAAACTGCTCAGGGATTTCACCATGAGGCCAATGGTGACTTTAAAACAGTTAAAGAGTTTAATGGCTGTGATAGGAGAGAACTGAGGATGGATGGATCGTGACTGGCACTGTCTATTCTGTCTTGCACGTATGGGACAAATTACAGGCCAAATACAACAAATGTGACAAACAGAGATACAGTTTGGGAAAGCCAGTGTTTATTCACAACAGTAAGACTTATTTATAAAAATGACATTTATAAAAACAGCCATCTCTGCTTCTCTTTCTCCTTGTCCTGTCCTCCTTCACTTCTTGGCAGCAACCTTCTTGGTGTGGAGCTGGTAGATCTGTTCACAGGCGATGGAGAGGCCCACCACCAGAGAGACAAACTCCTCAAAGCTCACCTTCCCATCACCATTCTGGTCCAGATCCTTCATGATCGTGTCTATGGCGGCTGGGTCCTTCTGGGACTGAGAGGGAAGGAAAGATGGAGGAGATGAAGAGAGTGAGTGAGTGAGTGAGTGAGTGAGTGAGTGAGTGAGTGAGTGAGTGAGTGAGTGAATGAGTGAGTGAGTGAGTGAGTGAGTGAGTGAGTGAGTGAGTGAGTGAGTGAGTGAGTGACTGACTGACTGACTGAGTGAGTGAGTGTGAGTGTGTGAAATCCCGGGTGGCGCAACAGTCTAAGGCACTGCATCTCAGTGCTTGAGGCGTCACTACAGACACACTGGTTTGATTCCAGGCTGTAGGGCGGCGCACAATTGGCCCAGTGTCGTCCAGGTTTGGCCGGTGTAGGCCGTCATTGCAAATAAGAATTTGTTCTTAATTAATTTGCCTAGTTAAATAAAAGTGAAATGTAAAAAATTAAAAAAACGAGAGATGGAAGGAAGGAAGAGGAGGTTAGATTAACTTTGGACGCTTTTTATTCTAAAAAAGTGACAGAGAAAAATCTGAACGAGAGTGAAATGGGGTAAGACAAGAAATACAGGGAAAGTGTAGAGGTAAGTGAGATAAAAAGAGAGGGACATAAAAGAGAGAGAGAGAGGGATGTCTGTGTTACCTTCAGGAAGCTGGCCAGTTCTGTCTGCATCAGTTCTTTCAGCTCCTTCTTGCTCAGTGTGTTACAGTCACCGTCCTTGTCGGCATAGCGATGGAACACCGTGATCAGGGACTCCATGGAACTCTCCAACTGAGACGGCATGGCTGCAGAGAGAAGGATACACTGAGGAGGGGAGAGAGGGAGCGGGGAGATGGGAGGGGAGAGAGGGAGGGGGAGATGGGAGGGGAGAGAGGGGGGGGGGACGGGGAGCGGGGAGATGGGAGGGGAGAGAGGGAGGGGGAGATGAGAGGGAGGAGGTATAAGTTACAGTAGCAGATACATACTCAGTACAGTGAGTGTCTTGATATCACTAATATGTTGACTAATGGTGAACTATCCCTTTGCAGAAAACTAATTAACAATGCACATTTAGGGAGGATGGGAGTTGGCTTTCTTTGTCTCTGTAAGCACAGTCTTTGGCTGGTGTTACATCCTGGCATTTAAACTGTGATCTTCCACTCCTTTTCACATTCCCTCTACCTCAGACCCCTTCTCTTTCCTTTGGTGCCTCCCCTTTCTTTGGTAACATCCAACCTCTCTTGCTGTGTAGACTTTCCTTTAACCTCTGTCATAGCTTGACCATGTGACACATCATCATAAGTGTGAAAGTGTGGGGATTTGGGGATGGAGAGGGGTGTGACAGGAGAAGAAAGGGTTTTGCAACAGTTCCGTGTAAAGAAATCAGGCTGATTATAATTGGTGAGTAACGCCTATAAAATGACTTGAACCGGCTGAGAAATATGTTTGTAGGGTCTAATAGAGTTCTAAAACAAAAACATTGCTTCAATGTTCAAAGGTTTTCCTATAGATAGACTACATTATGTCTTAATCAGTAAATAGTATGTCCCGTCATCCTGCAGAACAAACCATAGAATAACTGATTTTTGAATCAAATCAAGCGAAGACTACTTGAACATTATAGCCTACAAGTTTTCCGGACGAGACAGATCAGTAGCTAGTCACACTTGGAAACAGTTGTTACAGTTGTGTGAGACCTGTTTATTACACTAGATAACCTACTCCGTTAAACCAAAGACACCAATAGTAATAGTAGAATAAGTGAAAAAGGGTTACTTACCGAACAGAGAGCAGCTAACAGAACAGGGGAAGTAGCGTACTGCTGAATATATACCACTGATGCTGAATCTACTGCGCACGAGCTGTGAGACAGTTTGTTCAGGAATGTATAAAGAACAGGCAACGCCCGTCTGATTATGAGTGTGTGTAGCCTATAGGGAGGGAGGGAGAGGGTTTACAGTTTAGACATGATGTCTGGAGAGATTCCTCTAATATTCGAATTCAACGTGATAAAATAGACATTGATCACCTGGAATGTTTTTTTTATCGCATTAACACACGGATCTCATTCACACAAATCTATACCATTGATGCTGAACACAGACGGAGAGAGGGGTGACAAGAGTACACACTAGCATGTTCGGAAAAATAGTTTTATGGATGAAGAGGGTGGGATGATGATTCTGGAATGAAATGCCATTTTATTCAGTTACATCTTAATACTCCCCAGAGAGAGAACACATTTAGATCAGTTAGAGATTCACTACTACTGTTCCCTTTGTGGCTCACCTCTCCCCCTCTGTCCACCACCTCTATCTCATTGTTATTTGTAAGTCAATTTGTAAGTCGCTCTGGATAAGAGCGTCTGCTAAATGACTTAAATGTAATGTAAATGTTACAGTATTATCTTAGCCTCTACCTCAGCCCACAGTAGCCTACCACTCCCTGTGTGTTTTGGAACAGAGTCAAGCAGATCAGTATCTATTCTATAACACAGTTGGCTTGGCAAAAGCATACAGAGAACAGTATAGGAGCTACTGTGGAAGAGGCTGGCATGACAATAACCATTAACCACGGCAACCATCAATAACCACCTGGCTGTGTATTATATTCCAATGAGCATTGACTAAATGATCGATGATGCCATCGGGTGGGTTCAAATCACCAGGAGATCAGTGACAGTGTGTATGTGTGTTTTGTGTGTGTGCGCGGGCGCGGGCGTGTGTGTGTGTGTGGGGGGTGGGGGGGTAGATAGGGTGTGTCCCTGTTGTCAAGGTAACAGAGTGCATTCATATGGGTTGTGTTAGTCTGTGCTTGCTGTATCTTGTGGTGGTCCTTGCTCTGCATTCCTTTAGCATGACTCTCTCTTGCAGGCTGAAACATGCAGAAAAACAGGAAAGTCACATCAGCCACTCCGGACTCAACTCCTAATGTTGGCCTAGCATTGGCTTTGAGACGGTCATGAAGGCGTGCATTTAACTGGCACAAACAGATACAGATAAAAAGCAACACAATCATCAAAAGATTGTTCAATCTCCAAAATGAAGATGGGTAAACTGCAATGCATTATGCACACTTATCAGCAGTTGGCTGTATATTGGTGTTAGGCATCATCAGTTTAATGCAGTACACAGTTGTCCTCCTGACCAGAGGAAGAGGTAATAGGCAAAGCATGTGTTCTTCTGACACATATGTGATGGATATTCCAAGCTGCTGTCCTTTTTCTCCCCAGCATCAGAAAAGCACAGCCAGTCACATATAGTCATGAGAATCAACTCTCCCTCTTCTGGGTCTTGTGCTGCATACATATTAGCGCACGTTAGCAACAACCGTCTCGGTATAGGGACACCGATCCCGTAGAGGTAAAAAAAACAAGACACCTGTACCATATCAGATATAGAGTTCAAATGTACTCAATTTTGAGTTTGCATCCCAATATTACACTTTATACACGTCACAGAAGACTGAAATTTAACAACACCGTTTGCCATAGAAACACCAGATTTTCTGTGTTTTAATTTGTATTTATTTATTATTAATTAGTTAATAATAATTCATAATTCACAATAAATAAATATAAACTAAACACAGAAAAGCTGGTGTTTCTATGGCAAACGGCCGGATCACCTCTCTCCCCATACACCTCTCACCGTGGCTGGGTTGGAGTAGCACATTCACCTCAGTCCATCTACAAACACATTCTCTATTAGCTATACAATTGTAATGTTATACCTCTGAAAGGGGGAAATATCAGAAATGATTCACACTGACAAGTAGCATTAGCTGCTGTTCAGTCCGCTGTAATGATGAATTGCATAAAATCATAACATCTTTTCATAAGCATCTCTTTTCTTAAATTACATAGCGTTCACATGTGTATTCCTAGGCATTACTAATCAAGCTCCAAACAAACAGACATCAATGGAGCACACAGATGATCGAATTATCACATTTGCATGAATTATTAGAATATTACTCATGATTCTTTACTAATATCAGTGATGTAGTGGTAAAAGAAGTAATGTAGTTATGGCCATGTGCAGGCTTCAGGGTCTCGCCACACCCGAAGGCCAAGATCAACTCTTCTCCTTCACAATGTGGACAACTGAGGGAGCCATCTTGGGCCAAGCTGAATAAATTCTGTGTTGTCAAAAGAAGACAGACTTGTAAGTAAAAGTCAAAGCAAAGATTTTTTTTTTCCGTTGTTGTATTCAATTATTAAATCTGTCCATTTTATTTTTATGGACAAATGTTACTTTTAAAGTGAAATTTTAAAAGCCTTATCTATGTCGCCCAGCTGTTAGCAGATCCTAGCCAAACACTGGCCCAATTTTTCAACAGACATTGAAAACTAGATGGGGCATCTCAAGAGATTTCCGCTAGATACTGCTGTAGTAAACAGCTGTTTCTGTTTTCTTCCTTCAGATGTGGCTCTATCTTTTCAATGGTTTATGCTGCAAAGTATTGGGATCCAATCAATGAAAGATAAGACTCTCAGGAACTAGTAGGTACATTATTGCCTGATGATCTTCTGAACTTCCTAAAACCTTTCTGATGCATGTCATACTGTCTTCAGATTTAAATACTGTCAAAAATCCTGTCAGACTGATTCGTAATAGACTGTCATAGCCCACATGAACAAACAAACAGAAACTGTGGCATAGCGATATCATCATTGAGGGAGGAAGGGAGGAGAGATGGAGGACAAGCAGTACTTTAAGAGTTCTCATGATGGCCTCCCGGGTGGCGCAGTGGTCTAGGGCACTGCATCGCAGCGCTAGCTGCGCCACCAAAGACTCTGGGTTCGCGCCCAGGCTCTGTCGCAGCCGGCCGCGACCGGGAGGTCCGTGGGGCAACGCACAATTGGCCTAGCGTCGTCCGGGTTAGGGAGGGTTTGGCCGGTAGGGATATCCTTGTTTCATCGTGCACCAGCTACTCCTGTGGCGGGCCGGGCGCAGTGCGCGCTAACCAAGGGAGCCGGGTGCACGGTGTTTCCTCCGACACATTGGTGCGGCTGGCTTCCGGGTTGGATGCGCGCTGTGTTAGGCAGCAGTGCGACTTGGTTGGGTTGTGTTTCGGAGGACGCATGGCTTTCGACCTTCGTCTCTCCCGAGCCCGTACGGGAGTTGTAGGGATGAGACAAGATAGTAATTACTAGTAATTGGATACCACGAAAATTTGGGAGAAAAGGGGGTAAATTTAAAAAAAAAGAGTTCTCATGACATCTAGTGGTGAGGTTTGGATTATTTTCATCCCCACAATCAACACATTGATGATGTCATCGTGAACCACAGAGCTGCAGACAGACAGACAGACAGACAGACAGACAGACAGACAGACAGACAGACAGACCTGCAGACAGACAGACAGACAGACAGACAGACAGACAGACAGACAGGCAGGCAGGCAGACAGACAGACAGACAGACAGGCAGACAGACAGACACTGTCTGAAATGATTTTTAGTAAAGGTTAGTGTATCACAAGTTAATATTACAGGCAACAAAGAAATATGTGTAATCTTGGTTAACACAGGTAATTGTTCAGCTGCTCGATTACTAGAACGAGGAGGAGAACCACAGAGCACAGCCTTTCCTTTATGCTATTTGCCTCATGACTCCTGCAGGCTTTGTTGACTATGGACTTGCTTGTTTACCCGACCGTGGGACAGACTATGTTTGATCCCACTCTCAGGACTGACTCTCTATTAGATAGGAGCATATCATGAGCGCACCGCTTACATAACAGAGCCGAGAGCTCTCCATAAGGAATGGGGACCATCTATAAACAGAGCTGAGAGCTCTCCATAAGGACTGGGGACCATCTATAAACAGAGCTGAGAGCTCTCCATAAGGAATGGGGACCATCTATAAACAGAGCTGAGAGCTCTCCATAAGGAATGGGGACCATCTATAAACAGAGCTGAGAGCTCTCCATAAGGAATGGGGACCATCTATAAACAGAGCTGAGAGCTCTCCATACAGAATGGGGACCATCTATAAACAGAGCTGAGAGCTCTCCATACAGAATGGGGACCATATATAAACAGAGCTGAGAACTCTCCATACAGAATGGGGACCATCTATAAACAGAGCTGAGAGCTCTCCATAAGGAATGGGGACCATATATAAACAGAGCTGAGAGCTCTCCATACAGAATGGGGACCATCTATAAACAGAGCTGAGAGCTCTCCATACAGAATGGGGACCATATATAAACAGAGCCGAGAGCTCTCCATACAGAATGGGCACCATCTATAAACAGAGCTGAGAGCTCTCCGTACAGAATGGGGACCATCTATAAACAGAGCTGAGAGCTCTCCATACAGAATGGGGACCATCTATAAACAGAGCTGAGAGCTCTCCATACAGAATGGGGACCATATATAAACAGAGCTGAGAGCTCTCCATACAGAATGGGGACCATCTATAAACAGAGCTGAGAGCTCTCCATACAGAATGGGGACCATCTATAAACAGAGCTGAGAGCTCTCCATACAGAATGGGGACCATCTATAAACAGAGCTGAGAGCTCTCCATACAGAATGGGGACCATATATAAACAGAGCTGAGAGCTCTCCATACAGAATGGGCACCATCTATAAACAGAGCTGAGAGCTCTCCGTACAGAATGGGGACCATCTATAAACAGAGCTGAGAGCTCTCCATACAGAATGGGGACCATCTATAAACAGAGCTGAGAGCTCTCCATACAGAATGGGGACCAAATATAAACAGAGCTGAGAGCTCTCCATACAGAATGGGCACCATATATAAACAGAGCTGAGAGCTCTCCATACAGAATGGGGACCATATATAAACAGAGCTGAGAGCTCTCCATACATAATGGGGACCAAATATAAACAGAGCTGAGAACTCTCCATACAGAATGGGGACCAAATATAAACAGAGCTGAGAACTCTCCATGCAGAATGGGGACCATCTATAAACATCCTATGTTTTTTTCTCTCTTCTACCACAATCCCATGATCATTTGTATCAATAATACAATGGCAAAACATTTAATCATTTTTTTGCAACCCAAATTCTTCCTATTGTCCTATTTCACTACCAGGGGTTTTATGCACATCCAAAATGACAACAGAAGCTGCCTAAAATAATGTACAATACATATATAAAATAATGTACAATACATAGATTAAATAATGTACAATACATAGATTAAATAATGTACAATACATAGATAAATAGGGATGTCCACTCATTGTTTTTCTGCTCCTAAACTAGATTTTTTAATAAAGCTTTGGTGATTAAGATTTATTTCAAAGAGGTCTCATTAGCCAAGCCCTTTATCGATTGTCTTGACTACTTTGGGAATGCATTGGGCAGGACAAAAGAAAACGGCTTCATTGAGACTAATCTTGTTTTTTTAACCAAATGAAACGAAATGGCAAAAAAACATTTGTTATTTTTTTCCTAAATACGAGGTTTACGGGCACGAAAAACACATCTCTCTTGTTCCAATGCGCATATAGGCACTGTGCGTCACAGCTGGATAGGCTGCGCTACCGCTGTCAAAATCCGTACCATAACCAACCATGTTAGTACTGCAAAAATTTTAAGGACACACCTCTGATCCCCCCCCCCCCCCCCCCCCCCCCCCAACTCACCGCAAGCGAGCTCATATGAGACAGGTCAATTACCGATCCTAGCGTTAGAAAATAGAGGAGTGCCTGCTTTAACAAGTCGAAATGGCCAAGCATGTGTTTGACAACTGCACTGGCTCAAAGTCATCCCAAAACAGAGCCCATATTGCAGTGCTTCCCAAACTAGGGGTCACTACCCCATGTTTGGTCACCTGATTTGAAAATGTGGAGAAAATGTGCGCTTGGTTCATAGAACCGGGTTACATCTTCCTTCAAGTGTGGCTCTATCTTTTGAATGGTTTAAGCTACAAAGTATTGTGACGCCATCACTGAAAGATAAGACTCTCAGGAACACGTTGGCAGGTTGGGGAATAACAGATTACATGTAATCCGTTACATGTAAGCGATTACAAAAAAAGGTAACTGTAATCTGTTACATTACCAGCTAAAATATTGTAATCAGATTACAGATACTTTTGAAAAACTTGATGATTACTTCGAGGATTACTTTTAAATTCAGAAAGGATGTTCACCTTTCAAATCAGCATTGACAAAAGGCGCAAGTTTAAGTTTGTTCCACCTGAGCAAGTCTGACCAGAAGTCAGACATCACTATGATGACACACCAAATGTGTTTGATGTATTGCGGGAAAAGAGCAGGAATAGGCTTTTGTAGGGTACAGTCCAAGCTGCTATCGGCATCCAAAGATTATCCAACTTGAATAAACGCTTGGAGGTAAGACCGACTGCCGCGATGTAGTTTACAGCGATACGGATATCACTTACTATTGATATCTACATAGCGCATTGATGTGAATTACACTGCACCTCTCTCATTAAGCTATTTGCGCCTTACGGATTGTGGTTGTTGTGGATGGCTGTTCACAAATCTATATGTATATTTGAACCCAATAATGGTTGAATTCAAGAAGTTTAAGCTGCCTATCAATCATTGTTTTTGAAACCAGTGGACAGCCAGTGAAAAATGTGCTCTTTCAACAGTTGCATAGTGCAGATCCAAGTCTATGGAATAAAAGTGGGTCTTTTATTGCTCAATCTAATTAATGCTCATAAAAAAACGAATCCATAGGCATAATGGACACATGCTCAACCTTGCACACGTTTGATAGACTTAAAGGGACAATCTGTAGTTGCTATATAAATCATATATACAGTACCAGTCAAAAGTTTGGACACACCTACTCATTCAAGTGTTTTTCTTTATTTTTACTATTTACTATAGAATAATAGTGAAGACATCAGAACTATGAAATAACACTTAAGGAATCATGTAGTAAGCAAAAAAGTGTTAAACAAATCAAAATATATTTTAGATTTTAGATTTGTCAAAGTAGCCACCCTTTGCCTTGATGACAGCTTTGCACACTCTTGGCAAAGCATGCCATTCCATGAGTGCAGCCCAATCAGTCCTCATTGACAACAAAATCATAAACAACAGAGTATGGTTGGCTAATAAGTCCATAGTTTTGGGGTCATGCTCAGGTAAAACAATTTGGCTAATCTATACTTCCATATTTCCAAGTCCAATCCATAAAATAAAATGTAAAATGTATATTTGGCCAGCTATGTAAACTTTAACATTGATTTATCCTACAATAGATGTTCAATTGATAACATAAATGTTGTCTTCTTCCAATGCCTCTTAAGGGGAAAGTAATCTAAATGGAATTTCATCAGATTACGTCACTGAATTTGGGTGATCCAAAAGTTTTTACCGATTACAATTTTGGACAGGTAACTTGTAACTGTAACGGATTACATTTAGAAAGTAACCTACCCAACCCTGCATGTAAGTACGTACCCTTTACTATGTCCACAAGTCGTTAGCACCAAGTTGGCAAGACCGGCAATAAATCAGACTGAGGGGAAAAGATAATCAATTGTGTTCTTTTCTACACAGAAAATCATGCAACATTATTGCCTAATGATCTTTGGAACTTCCCAATACCTTTCTGATGCATTTCAGTCACTTCAAACTATTCTGTCTTCAGATTTAATTACTGTCAAAAATACTGTCAGACGGATTCGTAATAGACTCTCATAGCCCAAATGAACAAACAAACAGAAACTGTGGCATAGCGATATCATCATTGAGGGAGGAAGGGAGGAGAGATGGAGGACAAGCAGTACTTTAAGAGTTCTCATGACATCTAGTGGTGAGTTTTGGATTATTTTCATCTCCACAATCAACACATTGATGATGTCATCGTAAACCACAGAGCTGCAGACAGACAGAGAGACCTGCAGACAGACAGACAGACAGACAGACAGACAGACAGACAGACAGACAGACAGACAGACAGACAGACACTGACACACATTCATCCACGAAGGCATCCTCACAAAGATATAATAAAGTATGAATGAAATGATTTTTAGTAAAAGTTTGTGTATCATGAGTTAATATTACAGGCAACAAAGGGATATGTGTAATCTTGGTCAACACAGGTAATTGTTCACCAGGTAATTGTACCATAACGAGGAGGAGAACCGGAACGAGGAGCTCCAACCTCTCTTTTTACAAGTTACGGGCAGAATATCCCCTCCCCTTCGAAATTCGAAAGATGCTGACACCTGTGAAATCGTGATTTGTCCAAATAACCAGTGAGGAAAAAACCCCAAAGCAGAACTACTGGTGCTCTTTATCCTACACTTCCCGTTCAGCCTCATACAGATTCTACGGTACCAGTTATGTTTATGTAGATCTGTTCATGAGAGATTAGGCTCTGTGTGACATTCAATATGTCATGTTAAGTATTCCCTGATGAGTTTGTTTAAGTTTGAAAGTGTTTACCACCACATCATTTCAACGTGGAGAATTGGGTAATATTTGGTTGATATGTTGATTAATAAGATTACAACCTATTTTCACCCACTAAAAAAGACAGCCAAAAGTTTCAAATCAAATCAAAATAAAATTGTATAGGTCACATACACATATTTAGCAGATGTTATTGCGGGTGTAGCGAAATGCTTGTGGTCCTAGCTCCAACAATGCAGTAGTATTTTTCAATTCACAACAATACACACAAATCTCAAAGTAAAATAATGGAATTAAGAAAGAAAGAAATATTACGATGAGCAATGTCGGAGTGGAATTGACTAGAATACAGTACATACATATGAAATGAGTAAAACCGTATGTAAACATTATTAAAGTGACTAGTGTTCCATTATTAAAGTGACCAGTGATTCCATGTATATAGGGCAGCAGCCTCTAAGGTGCAGGGTTGAGTAACCGGGTGGTAGCCGGCTAGTGACAGTGACTAAGTTCAGTGACTAAGTTTCAGTTTCTCGGTCCCAGCTTTGATGCACCTGTACTGACCTCGTCTTCTGGATGGTAGCGGGGTGAACAGGCCGTGGCTCAGGTGGTTGTTGTCCTTAATGATCTTTTTGGTCTTCCTTTGACATCGGGTGCTGTAGCTGTCCTGGAAGGCAGGCCTTGTGCCCCCGGTGATGCGTTGGGCAGACCTCACTACCCTCTAGAGAGCCCTGCGGTTGCAGGCGGTCCAGTTGCCGTACCAGACTGAGATACAGCCCGACAGGATTTTTAAAATAATTTATTTTATTTCACCTTTATTTAACCAGGTAGGCCAGTTGAGAACAAGTTCTTATTTACAACTTGTCACGTTCTGACCTAAGTTCCTTTTTTTATGTCTTTATTTTAGTTTGGTCAGGGCGTGAGTTGGGGTGGGCATTCTATGTTGTTTTTCTATGTTTTGTTCTGTTGTTATATTTCTATGTGTTGGGCCTAGTATGGTTCTCAATCAGAGGCAGGTGTCAGTCGTTGTCTCTGATTGGGAGCAATATTTAGGTATCCTGTTTTTCATGGTGTGTTGTGGGTGATTGTTTCCTGTTATAGTGTTTGTTTCACATTTCAGGACTGTTTCGGTTTTCGGTATTATTCACTTTGTTATTTTGTATTTTTCAGTGTTCAATTTTAATAAATTAAAATGGGCACTTACCATGCTGCGTATTGGTCCGATCCTTGCTACTCCTCAGACGAAGAGGACGAGAACCGTTACACAACTGCGACCTGGCCAATATAAAGCAAAGCAGTGTGACACAAACAACAACACAGAGTTACACATGGAATAAACAAACGTACAGTCAATAACACAATGGAAAGAAAAAAAGTCTATATACAGTGTGTGCAAATGGCGTGAGGAGGTAAAGCAATAAATAGGCCATAGTAGCGAAGTAATTACAATTTAGGAAATGAACACTGGAGTGATAGATGCTTCTACACCGGTGCTTCTACACCTGCATTGCTTGCTGTTTGGGGTTTTAGGCTGGGTTTCTGTACAGCACTTTGAGATATCAGCTGATGTAAGAAGGGCTATATAAATACATTTGATTTGATTTGATAGATGTGCAGAATGATGTGCAAGTAGAAATACTGGTGTACAAAATAGCAAAAAAGTAAATAAAAACAGTATGGGGATGAGGTAGGTAGATTGGGTGGGCTATTTACAGAATGACTATGTACAGCTGCAGCGATCGGTTAGCTGCTCAGATAGCTGATGTTTAAAGTTAGTGAGGGAGATATACAGTGGGGAGAACAAGTATTTGATACACTGCCGATTTTGCAGGTTTTCCTACTTACAAAGCATGTAGAGGTCTGTAATTTTTATCATAGGTACACTTCAACTGTGAGAGACAGAATCTAAAACAAAAATCCAGAAAATCACATTGTATGATTTTTAAGTAATTAATTACCATTTTATTGCATTACATAAGTATTTGATCACCTACCAACCAGTAAGAATTCCGGCTCTCACAGACCTGTTAGTTTTTCTTTAAGAAGCCCTCCTGTTCTCCACTCATTACCTGTATTAACTGCACCTGTTTGAACTCGTTACCTGTATAAAAGACACCTGTCCACACACTCAATCAAACACACTCCAACTTCTCCACAATGGCCAAGACCAGAGAGCTGTGTAAGGACATCGGGGATAAAATTGTAGACCTGCACAAGGCTGGGATGGGCTACAGGACAATAGGCAACCAGCTTGGTGAGAAGGCAACAACTGTTATTAGAAATTATTAGAAAATGGAAGAAGTTCAAGATGACGGTCAATCACCCTCGGTCTGGGGCTCCATGCAAGATCTCACCTCGTGGGGCATCAATGATCATGAGGAAGGTGAGGGATCAGCCCAGAACTACACGGCAGGACCTGGTCAATGACCCGAAGAGAGCTGGGACCACAGTCTCAAAGAAAACCATTAGTAACACACTACGCCGTCATGGATTAAAATCCTGCAGCGCACGCAAGGTCCCCCTGCTCAATCCAGCGCATGTCCAGGCCCGTCTGAAGTTTGCCAATGACCATCTGGATGATCCAGAGGAGGAATGGGAGAAGGTCATGTGGTCTGATGAGACAAAAATAGAGCTTTTTGGTCTAAACTCCACTCGCCGTGTTTGGAGGAAGAAGAAGGATGAGTACAAGCCCAAGAACACCATCCCAACTGTGAAGCATGGAGGTGGAAACATCATTCTTTGGGGATGCTTTTCTGCAAAGGCGACAGGGCGACTGCACCGTATTGAGGGGAGGATGGATAGGGTCATGAATCGTGAGATCCAACCTCCTTCCCTCAGTAAGAGCATTGAAGATGGGTCGTGGCTGGGTCTTCCAGCATGACAACGACCCGAAACACACAGCCAGGGCAACTAAAGAGTGGCTCCGTAAGAAGCATCTCAGGTCCTGGAGTGACCTAGCCAGTCTCCAGACCTGAACCCAATAGAACATCTTTGGAGGGAGCTGAAAGTCCGTATTGCACAGCGACAGCCCCGAAACCTGAAGGATCTGGAGAAGGTCTGTATGGAGGAGTGGGCCAAAATCCCTGCTGCAGTGTGTGCAAACTTGGTCAAGAGCTACAGGAAACGTATGATCTCTGTAATTGCAAACAAAGGTTTTTGTACCAAATATTAAGTTCTGCTTTTCTGATGTATCAACTACTTATGTTATGCAATAAAATGCAAATTAATTACTTAAAAATCATACAATGTGATTTTCTGGATTTTTGTTTTAGATTCCGTCTCTCACAGTTGAAGTGTACCTATGATAACAATTACAGACTTCAACGTGCTTTGTAAATAGGAAAACCTGCAAAATCGGCAGTGTGTCAAATACTTGTGCTCCCCACTGTAGGTCTCCAACTTCAGCGATTTTTGCAATTCGTTCCAGTCATTGGCAGCAGAGAACTGGAAGGAAAGGCGGCCAAGGGGGGTGTTGGCTTTGGGGATGACCAGTGAGATATACCTGCTGGAGCGCGTGCTACGGGTGGGTGTTGTTATGGTGACCAGTGAGCTGAGATAAGGCAGAGCTTTACCTAGCAAAGACTTATAGATGACCTGGAGCCAGTGGTCGGGTATAGCGAGGGCCAGCCGACGAGAGCATACAGGTCACAGTGGTGGGTGGTATATGGGGCTTTGGTTACAACACGGATGGCACTGTAATAGACTGCATGCAGTTTGCTGAGTAGAGTGTTGGAGGCTATTTTGTAAATGACATCGCCTAAGTCGAGGATCGGTAGGATAGTCAGTTTTACAAGGGTATGTTTGGCGGTGTGAGTGACGGAGGCTTTGTTGCGAAATAGGAAGCCGATTCTAGATTTAATTTTGGATTGGAGATGTTTAATATGAGTCTGGAAGGAGAGTTTACAGTCTAGCCAGCTATTTGTAGTTGTCCACATATTGTAAGTCAGAACCGCCCAGAGTAGTGATGCTAGTTGGGCGGGCGGGTGCAGGCAGCGATCGGTTGAAAAGCATGCATTTAGTTTTACTAGTGTTTAAGAGCAGTTGGAGGCCACGGAAGGAGTGTTGTATGGCATTGAAGCTCGTTTGGAGGTTTGTTAACACTGTGTCCAAAGAAGGGCCAGATGTATACAGAATGGTGTCATCTGCGTAGAGGTATTTCAGGGAATCACCCGCAGCAAGAGTGACATCATTGATATATACAGAGAAAAGAGTCAGCCCGAGAATTGAACCCTGTGGTACCCCCATAGAGACTGCCAGAGGTCCGGACAACAGCCCCTCCGATTTGACACACTGAACTCTATCTGAGAAGTAGTTGGTGAACCAGGCGAGGCAGTCATTTGAGAAACCAAGGCTGTTGAGTCTGCCGATAAGAATACGGTGAATGACAGAATCGAAAGCCTTGGCCAGGTCGATGAAGACGGCTGCACAGTACTGTCTTTCATCGATGGCGGTTATGATATTGTTTAGTACCTTGAGCATGGCTGAGGTGCACCCGTGACCAGCTCAGGAACCAGATTGCACAGCGGAGAAGGTACAGTGGGAATCGAAATTGTCAGTGATCTGTTTATTAACTCTGCTTTCAAAGACTTTAGAAAGGCAGGGTAGGATGGATATAGGTCTGTAACAGTTTGGGTCGAGAGTGTCACCCCCTTTGAAGAGGGGGATGACCGCGGCAGCTTTCCAATCTTTAGGGATCTCGGACGATATGAAAGAGAGGTTGAACAGACTGGTAATAGGGGTTGCAACAATGGCGGGGGATAATTTTAGAAAGAGAGGGTCCAGATTGTCTAGCCTAACTGATTTGTATGGGTCCAGGTTTTGCAGCTCTTTCAGAACATCTGCTATCTGGATTTGGGTGAAGGAGAAGCTGGGGAGGCTTGGGCAAGTAGCTACGGGGTGTGCAAAGCTGTTGGCCGGGGTTGGGGTAGCCAGGAGGAAAGCATGGCCTGCCGTAGAGAAATGCTTATTGAAATTCTCGATTATCGTGGATTTATCGGTGGTGACAGTGTTTCCTAGCCTCAGTGCAGTGGGCAGCTGGGAGGAGGTGCTCTTATTCTCCATAGACTTTACAGTGTCCAAAAACTTTTTGGAGTTAGAGCTACAGGATGCACATTTCTGTTGAAAAATCTAGCCTTTGCTTTCCTAACTGACTGCGTATATTGGTTTGTGACTTCCCTGAAAAGTTGCATATCGCGGGGACTATTCGATGCTAGTGCAGTCCACCACAGGAAGTTTTTGTGCTGGTCGAGGGCAGTCAGGTCTGGGGTGAACCAAGGGATATATTTGTTCTTAGTTCTACATTTTTGAAAGGGGCATGCTTATTTAAGATGGTAAGGAAATTACTCTTAAAGAGCAACCATCCTCTACTGACGGGATGAGGTCAATATCCTTCCAGGATACCCGGGCAAGGTCGATTAGAATGGCCTGCTCGCTGATGTGTTTCAGGGAGCGTTTGACAGTGATGAAGGGTGGTTGTTCGACCCCGGACCCATAGCGGATGCAGGCAATGAGGCAGTGATCGCTGAGATCCTGATTGAAAACAACAGAGGTGTATTTGGAGGGCAAGTTGGTCAGGATGATATCTATGAGGGTGCCCATGTTTACGGATTTAGGGTTGTACCTGGTGGGTTTCTTGATAATTTGTGTGAGATTGAGGACATCTAGCTTAGATTGTAGGACTGCCGGGGTGTTAAGCATATCCCAGTTTAGGCCACCTAACAGAACGAACTCTGAAGATAGACGGGGGGCAATCAATTCACATATGGTGTCCAGGGCACAGCTGGGAGCTGATGGGGGTCTATAACAACAGTGAGAGACAAATTTCCGGAGAGATTCATTTTGAAAATTAGAAGCTCAAACTGTTAGTACATAGACCTGGAAAGTATGACAGAACTTTGCAGGCTATCTCTGCAGTCGATTGCAACTCCTCCCAATTTGGGAGATCTATCTTGACAGAAAATGTTGTAGTTGGGGATAGGAATCTCAGCATTTTTGGTGACCTTCCTAAGCCAGGATTCAGACACGGCAAGGACATCAGGGTTGGCGGAGTGTGCAAAAGCAGTGAGTAAAACAAACTTAGGGAGGAGGCCTCTAATGTTAACATGCATGAAACCAAGGCTATTACGGTTACAGTAGTCATCAAATGGGAGATCTATCTATCCCTCAACGATCTACCTATCCCTCAACGTGCTCGGTTCTCCTTTTCCTGTAGTCCACAATCATCTCCTTTGTCTTGATTACGTTGAGGGATAGGTTGTTATTCCGGAATCACTCGGCCAGGTCTCTGACCTCCTCCCTATAGGCTGTCTCGTCTTTGTCGGTGACAAGGCCTACCACCGTTGTGTCGCCTGCAAACTAAATGATGGTGTTGGAGTTGTGCCTGGCCATGCAGTCGTGAGTGAACCGGGAGTACAGGAGTGGTCTGAGCACGCACCCCTGTAGGGCTCCAGTGTTGAGGATCAGTGTGGCGGATGTGTTGCTACCTACCCTCACCACCTGGAGGCGGCCCGTCAGGAAGTCCAGGATCCAGTTGCAGAGGGAGGTGTTTAGTCCCAGGATCCTTAGCTTAGTGATGAGCTTTGATGGTACTATGGTGTTGAACGCTGAGCTGTAGTCAATGAATAGCATTCTCACGTAGGTGTTCCTTTTGTCCAGGTGGGAAAGGGTAGTGTGGAGTGCAATAGAGATTGCATCATCTGTGGATCTGTTTGGGCGGTATGCAAATTGGAGTGTGTCTAGGGTTTCTGGGATAATGGTGTTAATGTGAGCCATTACCAGCCTTTCAAAGCACTTCATGGCTACGGACGTGAGTGCTACGGGTCTGGTGTCATTTAGACAGGTTGCCTTGGTGTTCTTGGGCACAGGACTATGGTGGTCTGCTTGAAACATGTTGGTATTACAGATTCAATCAGGGACATGTTGAAAATATCAGTGAAGACACCTGCCCGTTAGTCAGCACATGCCCGGAGCACACGTCCTGGTAATCTGTCTGGCCCTGCGGCCTTGTGAATGTTGACCTGTTTAAAGGTCTTACTCACGTCGGCTATGGAGAGCGTGATCACACAGTCGTCCGGAACAGCTGATGCTCTCATGCGTGCCTCTGTGTTGCTTTCCTCGAAGCGAGCATAGAGGTGATTTAGCTCGTCTGGTAGGCTCGTGTCACTGGGCAGCTCACAGCTGTGCTTCCCTTTGTAGTCTGTTATAGTTAGCAAGCCCTGCCACATAAGACGAGCATCGGAGCCGGTGTAGTACGATTCAATCTTTGCCCTGTGTTGGCGTTTTGCCTGTTTAATAGTTCGTTGGAGGGCATAGCAGGATTTCTTATAAGCTTCCGGGTTAGAGTCCCGCACCTTGAAAGTGGCAGCCCTTTAGCTCGGTGCGAATGTTGCCTGTAATCCATGACTTCTGGATGGGATATGTAAACTCAGCCCTTTATCAGGACCCTGTCTTTCAAAGATAATTTGTAAAAACCCAAATAACTTCACAGATCTTCATTGTAAAAGGTTTAAACACTGTTTCCCGTGTTTGTTCAATGAACCATAAACAATTAATGAACATGCACCAGTGGAACGGTTGTTAATAGACTAACAGCAAACAGACGGTAGGCAATTATAGTCACAGTTATGAAACCTTAGGACACTAAGGCCTTTCTACTGACTCTGAAAAACACCAAAAGAAAGATGCCCAGGGTCCCTGCTCATCTGCGTGAATGTGCTTTAGGCATGCTGCAAGGAAGCATGAGGACTGAAGATGTGGCCAGGGCAATAAATTGCAATGTCTGTACTGGGACACGCCTAAGACAGCGCTACAGGGTGAGAGGACGGACAGCTGTCCTCGCAGTGGCAGACCACATGTAACAACACCTGCACAGGATCGGTACATCCAAACATCACACCTGTGGGACAGGTACAGGATGGCAACAACAACTGCCCGAGTTACACCAGGAACGCGCAATCCCTCCATCAGTGCTCAGACTGTCCGCAATAGGCTGAAGGAGGCTGGACTGAGGGTTTGTAGGCCTGTTGTCAAGGCAGGTCTTCACCAGACATCAACGGCAACAACGTCGCCCATGGGCACAAACCCACCGTTGCTGGACCAGACAGGACTGGCAAAAAGTGCTCTTCACTGACGAGTCACGGAGAAGGGGTGATGGTCGGATTCGTGTTTATTGTCGAAGGAATGAGCATTACACCGAGGCCTGTTCTCTGGAGCGGGAGCGATTTGGAGGTGGAGGGTTCGTTATGGTCTGGGGCGGTGTGTCACCGCATCATCGGACTGAACTTGTTGTCATTGCGGGCAATCTCAACGCTGTGCGTTACAGGGAAGAGATCCTCCTCCCTCATGTGGTACCCTTCCTCCAGGGTCATCCTGACATGACCCTCCAGTATGACAATGCCACCAGCCATACTGCTTGTTCTGTGCGTGATTTCCTGCAAGACAGGAATGTCAGTGTTCTGCAATTGCCAGCGAAGAACACGGATCTCAATCCCATTGAGCACGTCTAGGACTTGTTGGATTGGAGGGTGAAGGCTAGGGCCATTCCCCCCAGAAATGTCCGGGAACTTGCAGGTGCCTTGGTGGAAGAGTGGGGTAACATCTCACAGCAAGAACTGGCAAATCTGTTGCAGTCCATGAGGAGGAGATGCACTGCAGTACTTAATGCAGCTGGTGGCCACACCAGATACTGACTGTTACTTTTGATTTTGACCCCCCCCCTACCTTTGTTCAGGAACACATTATTCCATTTGTTAGTCACATGTCTCTGGAACTTGTTCAGTTCATGTCTCAGTTGTTGAATTTTGTTATGTTCATACAAATATTTACACATGTTAAGTTTGCTGAAAATAAATGCAGTTGACAGTGAGAGGACGTTTCTTTTTTTGCTGAGTTTATATACAATGTTAGGGTTTGATCCTTACGTCCTTCTTTGTCAATCATTGGTTCATTGGTGAAATTAGCATTATTACAATATCTTTAGTTAAATCATTCAAAAACCTTTATTATTGCAATTGCAGACAGAAGTTGACAAACAGGAACATAGCACGCATGTTTCTGAGTAAGTTCTGCATCAAACAAAAGGTCTCCAGTTGTTTTATTAAACCCTAAGTCGCGCCCTGGTGATGTCACTGCTTACATCATCATCCTCTACTCCTGGGACCAAAACCGTGCCTACAAAGCTGTAGAAACAGGGCCTTTATTGTTAGCTAAACATTTAGCAGTAAATGTCCCCTTCCCCCAAAGTTGATTTATTGTGGAATGTTTGCCTAGTCTTAAGGGGAGGGGTCTTACAACCCCTCCCCTTCTATTGATAAAACATACATCAAACATTTGTACTGCCCCAAATCATGACCGCTAGGTGAATCCTGACAACAATCACTGTGGGGATGACGTCCTCGATGCACTTATTGATAAAGCCAGTGACTAATGTGATGTACTCCTCAATGCCATCGGAAGAATCCCGGAACATGTTCCAGTCTGTGATAGCAAAACAGTCCTGTAGTTTAGCATCTGCTTCATCTGACCACTTTTTTTTTATAGACCTAGTCACTGGTGCTTCCTGCTTTAATTTTTGCCTGTAAGCAGGAATCAGGAGGATAGAGTTGTGGTCAGATTTGCCAAATGGAGGGCGAGGGAGAGCTTTGTACGCGTCTCTGTGTGTGGAGTAAAGGTGATCTAGAATTTTTTTCCCTCTGGTTGCGCATTTAACATGTTGATAGAAATTTCCCTGCATTAACTTCTTGCAACTATAGGGGGTGCTGTTTCGCATTAGCATAATTTGCTCTACAGATTAAACTGCCTAGTACTCAATTCTTGCTCGTACAATATGCATATTATTGTTATTATTGGATAGAAAACACTCTCTAGTTTCTATAGCCGTTTGAATTATGTCTCTGAGTGGAACAGAACTCATTCTACAGCACTTTTCCTCCCAGTGAGTGAGTTTTCAGAACTCTTGGCCTCTGGTTCCAGATCAGTTTTAAAGCCACTGTAAATCCTATGAGGATACAAACACTGCCCACGCCTTCCTCTAGATGTCAGTAAGTGGTGACAATTTGAATGGAGTCGATTGCGCAATCATGGGCTCTATAAATCACCAAATACCGGAAGTAGCGTTCCTTTGGACTCTGCGCTCAACGCAAGAAGGATATCTGACTGGCCTTTTTCCAAGCCTTGGTTTAGCCAGTAATATAGCGTCGGTCATCTTTTTACTCGTTATAGGTGTTAGAAACATCATAAGGTAGTTAATTTAAACCGTTTTATAGCAATTTATATCCATTTAGTGCAATTTTGAGGCATTGCTTTGTAATACACTTTGAAGCTCCGGGCACGTTTCGGGGTCCCGGTCGTACGTTAGTGGGCATTTCGACGGACAAGTGGACATCTTTCGACCAAAAGAAGATTAGACCCAAGAAAGGATTCATTGCCCAAGATTCTGATGGGAGAACAGCTCATAGTAAGAACAATTTATGATGATAAATCGTGTCTCTGTCGAAAAATGTTAAACGCTTATGCCGCCATTTTGTTTGCTATAGCTTCGCTTGGCGCAACCTGTATTGAAAAGTAAGGATAATTTAAAAAATGTAATTCCGCGATTGTATTAAGAATTAAATTGTCTATCAATCGCTGTCCACCCTGTATTTTTTTGTCAAGTTTATGAGTATTTATGTATAAGACTAGATCACTGTCTAATATGGTGCACGACATTTTCTGACCAGCTGTGCTACTTTTGTCATTGTCTAACCATGATTTTGGTGGCTAAATATGCACATTTTCGAACAAACTCTATATGTATGTTGTAATATGATGTTACAGGAGTGTCATCTGAAGAATTCTGAGAAGGTTAGTTAAAAAATTTATATATTTTGGCGATGATAACGATATCGCTCTCTTTGGCTTGAATCAGTGCTCGGGTAACGTTTGCATATGTGGTATGCTAATATAACGATTTATTGTGTTTTCGCCGTAAAACACTTAGAAAATCTGAAATGTTGTCTGAATTCACAAGATCTGTGTCTTTCCATTGCTATGTGCTGTGTATTTTTAAGAAATGTTTTATGATGAGTAAATTGGTAATACAAGTTGCTCTCTGTAGTAATTCTAGGAGCTTTGGTGAGATTTGTGATGGTGGCTGCAATGGCAAACTATGATTTATACCTGAAATATGCACATTTTTCTAACAAAACCTATCCTATACCATAAATATGTTATCAGACTGTCATCTGATGAGGTTTTTTCTTGGTTAGTGGCTATCAATATCTTAGTTTAGCCGAATTGGTGATAGCTACTGGTGTTGAGAGAAAATGGTGGACAAAGAAAAATGGTGTCTTTTGCTAACGTGTTTAGCTAATAGATTTACATATTGTGTCTTCCCTGTAAAACATTTTAAAAATCTGAAATGGTGGCTTTATTCACAGGATCTGTATCTTTCATTAGGTGTCTTGGACTTGTGATTTAATGATATTTAGATGCTACTATTTAATTGTGACGCTATGCTAGGGATGCTAATCAGTGTGGGGGGGGGGGGGGGTGCTCCCGGACCCGGGGTAGAGGCTCGTGAAAGGTTAAAGTCCCCGGTCATTAGGAACGCTGCATCTGGGTGAGCGGTTTCCTGTTTGCTTATTATTTCCTTATACAGCTGACTGAGTGAGGTCTTAGTGCCAGCATCTGTCTGTGGTGGTAAATAAACAGTCACGAAAAGTATTGATGAAAACTCTCTTGGCAAATAGTGTGGTCTACAACTTATCATAAAATACTCTACTTCAGGCGAGCAAAATCTAGAGACTTCCTTAGATTTCGTGCACCGGCTGTTGTTTACAAATATGCTCAGGCCGCCCCACCTCATCTTTCTGGAGTGAGCTGTTCTATCTAGCCGGTGCAGCGTATATCCCGCTAGCTGAATATCCATGTCATCATTCATGCACGATTCCTTGAAACACAAGATGTTACAGTGTTTGATGTCCCATTGGTAGGATTTTCATGATCGTACCTCGTCTAATTTATTTTCCAATGATTGTACGTTAGCAAGTAATACTGACGGTAACGGCAGCTTTCCCACTCGCCGTCTGCGGATCCTTACGAGGCACGCTGCTCGGTGTACTCTGTACCTGCGGATCTTTCTCTTGCCAATGACGGGGATGGTGGCCTTGTCGGGTGTTCGAAGTACATTCTGTGCATCCTGCTTGTTGAAGAAAAAATCTTTGTCTTATCCAAGATGAGTGATCGCTGTCCTGATATCCAGAAGCTATTTTTTGCATTAAGATGCAGTGGCAGAAACACATGCTACAGGGCGATAGTCATTTAGTTCAATTACATTTGCTTTCTTGGCTACAGGAACAATGGTGACACTGTGTTATCCTCAAAGAAGGTGAATAAGGTGTTTAGCTTGTCTGGGAGCAAGACGTCAGTGTCCGCGACGTGGCTGGTTTTTCCTTTGTAATCTGGGATTATCTGGAGTCCCTGCCACATACGTCTAGTGTCTGAGCCGTTGAATTGCGACTGCACTTTGTCTCGGTACTGCCGTTTTGCCTGATTGATTGCCTTACAGGGGGCATAACTGCACTGTTATCACTATGCTTTCAACCATTAATATCACAACCAAATTAATTTGGAAAATCTATTTGATTTTTGGTTGTCAGCTAAATGTGTTATCTGTCACGTTCTGACCATAGTTCTTTTGTGTTTTCTTTGTTTTAGTGTTGGTAAGGACGTGAGCTGATTGGGCATTCTATGTTGTGTGTCTAGTTTTCCCGTTTCTGTGTTTGGCCTGATATGGTTCTCAATCAGAGGCAGGTGTTAGTCATTGTCTCTGATTGGGAACCATATTTAGGTAGCCTGTTTTGTGTTGGGTTTTGTGGGTGGTTGTCTTCAGTCTTCGTGTGTCTGCACCAGACAGAACTGTTTCGGTTTTTCACATTTGTTGTTTTGTATTTTGTAGTGTTCACGTTTATTGTCTTTAATTAAACATTATATACAATTACCACGCTGCGCTTTGGTCCTCTCCTTTGTCCACAGAAGAGAGCGTTACAGAACCACCCACCAAAATAGGACCAAGCAGCGTGGTAACGGGCAGCAACAGCAGTGGCCGAAAACACAAGACTCCTGGACTTGGGAGGAAATACTGGACTGCAAGGGGCCATGGAAACAGGCTGGTGAGTATCGCCGCCCCAAAGCTGAGCTGGAGGCAGCGAAAGCGGAGAGGCGGTGGTATGAGGAGGCTGCACGTAAGTGCGGCTGGAAGCCAGAGAGGCAGCCCCAAAAATGTGGAGTGGTGTTAAGCCAGGTAAGAGACCTGAGCCAACTCCCCGTGCTTACCGTGGAGAGAAAGCGACCGGGCAGGCACCCTGTTATGCAGAGATGCGCACGGTGTCCCCAGTGCGTGTGCATAGCCCGGTGCGGTACATTCCAGCACCTCGTATCGGCCGGGCTAGGGTGGGCATCAAGCCAGGTGCCATGAAACCAGCTCTACGCATCTGGTCACCAGTGGGTCTCCTTGGGCCGGGGTACATGGCACCAGCCCTACGTATGGTGTCTCCCATACGTGTACATAGCCCAGTGCGGCTGATTCCACCTCGCCGCACTGGTATGGCCAAGGGGAGTATTCAGCAAGGTAGGGTTGGGCAGGCTCGGTGCTCGAGACCTGTAGTGCGCCTCCACGGTCCGGTCTATCCGGTGCCTTCTCCACGCACCAGTCCGCCTGTGGCAGCCCCTCGCACCAGCCCAGTACCACCAGTGCCAACACCATGCACCAGGCTTCCTGTGCGTCTCCAGAGCCCTGTGGGTCATGTTCCTCCTCCCCACACTCGCCCAGTGGTGCGTGTCCCCAGTCCGGTACCACCAGTTCTGGGACCACGTACCAAGCCTCCTGTGTGTCTCCAGAGCCCTGTACGCCCTGTTCCTGCTCCCCACACTCGCCCAGTAGTGCGTGTTCCCAGCCCGGTACCACCAGTTCCGGCACCACGCACCATGCCTACTGCCTACAGGCCAGAGTCTGCCGTCTGCCCAGCGCCGCCTGAGCTGCCCGTCTGCCCATCGCCGCCTGAGCTGCCCGTCTGCCCAGAGCCGCCTGAGCTGCCCGTCTGCCCAGCGCCGCCTGCGCTGCCCGTCTGCCCAGCACCGCCTGCGCTGCCCGTCTGCCCAGCGCCATCTGAGCTGCCTGTCTGGCCAGTGCCGTCTGAGCTGCCCGTTTGCCCAGCGCCGCCTGAGCCGCCCGTCTGCCCAGCGCCATCTGAAACGCCCGTCTGCCCAGCGCCATCTGAGCCGCCCGTCTGTCCAGCGCCATCTAATGATGAAATGAAATGAAACATTATGGACAATTACCACGCTGCGCTTTGGTCCTCTCCTTCGTCCACAGAAGAAAGCCGTTACAGTTATCATGACGCTTTCAACCATTTAAAAGCACAGCAAAATTCAAATGGGAATACAATGTCAGATATTTTGTTTATTTATACAACAATTTAATGTGTTATCACTGTGCCTAATCTAACAGCACAACCAACTGATTTCAGTTGAGATTACATTAAAGTACATGGTGCAAGTTATCAATGCCATTCGAGATTCTGCTCAGATTATTATAGCAATTGTGAAGATTGCCACACTCTGGCGATCTTTGCGTGCTCTTGAACATGCATGCTCTCTATGATTGCATCAGACATTTATTGTTACTGTAAACTCAAAATGTGGACATGGATGTGTATGTTACTCAAGTTGAATAAATACTGTTACATTGCAGTTATATACATTATTTTGTAAGAAAGCCTTAACTTTAGGCTATTTACTGTATTGCAAAAGTGATATTGAATTGTGCTTGGTTGTCAACGCAACAAAATCTCAACATTTGAGGGAGATGCATCTTCTGCTTGGATAGTTCCATCTGTGCCAATGAATCTGGCTTCAATTACAGTTGATCTTCAAATTAATAATTGATATGTTGGATTCACGTCTCCATTTAAATAGGACTAAATCAAATCAAACTTGAAATGTGTTTTAAATACAGTTTGATTTGATTTAGTCCTATTCTTTAACTTGGATTTTTGGTTAACATGGAGACGTGAATCAAACATATTTATTATTAACTTGTAGATTCCATTTTAAAACCCTAGGCCTATATTTGTCTATTTTTAGTAGAATCCTGGGCTGAATTTAAACAACAGCTGTTGATAACTTCCCAATTCTATATAAGCAAATAGCATCATTGATAAAGTATGGTTCCATTTAATTTGCTCTGTTAAATCTACCCCTTGGAATGACTTACATAGCAACAGTGAATTTATTTAGTGGAGATTTCCCAACAATCATGCTCAATATAGTACATTGGTAATAGTCAGTGACAAACTCAGCAGGGCTTGGTTAGAACCCTGAATGGGTACCCAAAGCGATAGCTGTAGATAATTAAACTCTCCATCCAGGATGTGCTGCCCATCCTAGTGTATTTTCTTATAGTTGATGTAATGTTGAAGAGCTGACATTGATTCAAAGTAATAAATTCAACATATTTATATAAGGTTTTTCTATGTTGAAAATTGGTTAACATAATGACATAATCCTGTGGTTGGAATGTCACCCTCAAGGACTTTTTGCAAATCCAATGTATTCTCCACATCACAATAGGTTATTAACAAATGACATTGAAACAACATTGATTTAATCAGTTTGTAGTTATAGTAGTTTTAGCATAGGAACTAGAAAGGCTTTGTTCTAAGGTTTACTAAGAAGTTGTGTCAGTACTGAACTAGGAAGAAGTGACTGGTACTGTCTATTCTGTCTTACACTTACAGGACACATTGTCGTAGCTGAATCATAATTAGTTAGGTAACATAGATAGATAAGATGTTATTTTCATCATATGCTTGTGAGATACTTGTTATTAGAATGGTTCCCTTTGGACTATAGGGTTGGCAGTTGCACTTCTGAGCTAGGGCTTAGTCACTTGGGGCCCAGAGAGGGGAGAGGTCAGGCTTGTCTTCATATGTCAATGTATCTGTTAAACCATGTGGTGCTATGTAGAATATCAGAAGGGGAGGAGGACAGAATGGAACATTGTCTTCTTATGGGAATGTGTCTAACTATTCCTAAACCATGTGAAGGGATGGCGTTATTAATGGGGAACCAGTTAGTAATCTCATACAATGTCTGTACGCCAGTCACTCCCTACTTTTCTCATAGGGGGAAGGAGTTTGGCAGTGTTTGGAACCATTGTATGTCCTCTCTGAGGTGCCCTTATCTTGACCTAGTATATGACCTAAGAGGCTAACTGTCTTTTCTGAGCTTATCCAGGAGGGGGTGTATTTTAGATGGGAGTGTCTAGACTTGACAATTGATATATGCCATTGGATGAGGTAATGTTGTGGTACCAAGCATGAGATTGAAACCTCGTCTTAGGAGACCAAACTGAACGATAATTTATAGCTAATGTTATCAAGCTATGTGATACTCCTCTTTCAAGTTTCTTTGTAAGTTGAGAGGGGTGTATCTTGGCTGTAAATGAAACTAAGAATTATTTTGTAAGCACTCTCAGAGAATTCATTTATAGACACTGAATTGATCTGAGAGTCAAAAAGGGCTATGGTGAAGCTTATATATTATTAAAGATGGAATTTATGATATAACTCTGATTTGTGTGTGGTTGGCTCTCTTTATTGAGTAATACAGGAAATTACCACGACAAATTACAGGCCAAATACAAGACAGACAGACACACATCAGACAAATGTGACAAACAGAGAGAGTGGGAAAGCCACTGTTTATTCACAACAGTAAGACATTTATAAAATGACTTATTTGACCTATAGAAAAGCATTAATCTCTGCTTCTCCTTGTCCTGTCCTCGTTCACGTCTTGGCAGCAACCTTCTTGGTGTGGAGCTGGTAGATCTGTTCACAGGCAAAGGAGAGGCCCACCATCAGAGAGACAAACTCCTCAAAGCTCACCTTCCCATCACAATTCTGGTCCAGATCCTTCATGATTGTGTCTATGGCGGCTGATGGAGGAGATGAAGAGAATGAGGAAGAGAGAGAGATGGGAGGAGGGGAGGGAGATGGGAGGAGGGGAGAGAGATGGGAGGAGAGGGGTGGTTAGATTGACTATGGATACTCTAAATAAAGTGAGAGAGAAATCAGAATGAGAGGGAAAGAGCGTGAGATGAGCGACAGAGAGAAAGTGTAGAGGTAAGTGAGATAAAAACAGAGGGACATAAAAGAGAGAGAGAGAGGGATGTCTGTGTTACCTTCAGGAAGCTGGCCAGTTCTGTCTGCATCAGTTCTTTCAGCTCCTTCTTGCTCGGTGTGTTACAGTCACCGTCCTTTTCAGCATAGCGATGGAACACCGTGATCAGGGACTCCATGGAACTCTCCAACTCAGACGGCATGGCTGCAGATATTGACACACTGAGGAGGGGAGAGAGATGATGTAATTTAGGGTGGGTGTACTACTGTAGTCCCTGTATCTAAGTACACTTACACACTGGAGATCCTGCAACAGCTAGGCTGCTGGTTCAAACCCAACTCAGGCCAGTTCCATTAAATCATTACTTCTTATCTCTATTAGACAGATAATATAGCCTACCCCCACAATTAGTCTTTAAGGCAAACACACAATGCACTTTTAGAGAGGATAGGAGTTGGCCTTCTTTGGCTCTGTAATCACATTCCTTGGCTGCTGTAGAGTTCCATTCCTTCCACTCCTTATCACACATTCCCTCTACTGTCGACCCCTCTTTCTCTTAGTGCCTACCCCTTTTCTTTAGGAATATCCAACATCTGTAGCTGTGTAGACTGCCCTTTAACCTCTGGTTTTGCAACAGTTCAGTGTAAAGAAGATCAGGCTGTTGAAAATTGGTGAGTAATAATGCCTATAAAATGACTTGAACCCGCTGAGAAAAACGTTTGTAGGCCAAAGAGTTCTAAAAACAAAAACATTGCTTCAATGAAACATGAAAAGGTTTTCCTATAGATATACTACACTATGTCAATCAGTAAGTAGTATGGCCCATCAAACTGCATAACAAACCATAGAATAACTGATTTTTTAATTAAAGTAAGTAAAGACTGATAAACATTTAAGCCTACAAGTTTGCCATTGACGAGACAGATCATTAGCTAGGCACACTTTCTAAACTCAAAACAGTTATTAAAGTTGTTTGAGACCTGTTTATTACAGTAGATAACCTACTCCGTTAAACGATGGACGCTACTGTATAGAATAAGCGAAAAACGGTTACTTACCGAACTGAAAGCCGCTGGGGAAGTACCGTACTAGGCAAGAGCTACGAGAATTTAAAGAGAGCAGGCAACTGATTGTGTGTTTTAGTCTGTGTATCCAAGAGACGATGTCTGAGAGCCTGGTCTCAGAGCATTTCGTATTATTATTTATGTAAATCCGAGGCACTCCATGTAGTATATGTTTCGTATGGTAAAGTTTCGTATGGTAACATTATGTATTAAATTGTCGATGTCCATCCCCATTTTGTATGATATGTTACGAATTATAATTCGTATTATATGTTTCGAATTTGCAAAATGTACAGTATGTTACGAATTTGCAAAACGTACTATATGACAAGCATTTCGCTACACCCGCAATAACATCTGCTAAATATACTGAAAAAATATATAAACGCAGCATGCAACAATTTCAAAGATTTTACTGAGTTACAGTTCATATAAGGAAATCAGTCAATTGAAATAAATTCATTTGGCCCTAATCTATGGATTTCACATGACTGGGCAGGGGTGCAACCAGGGGTTGGCAGCCAGGCCCACCCACTGGCGAGCCAGGCCCAGCCAATCAGAATCAGTTTTCCCCCACAAAGTAGCTATATTACAGACAGCAACCACCCTCTCAGACGATCCCACAGGTGAAGAAGCCGAATGTGGAGATCCTGGGCTGGCATGGTTACACGTGGTCTACGGTTGTGAGACGGTTGGACGTATTGCCAAATTCTCTAAAACGATGTTGGAGGCAGCTTATGGTAGAGAAATAAACAATCAATTATCTGGCAACAGCTCTGGTGGACATTCCTGGATCCAGCATGCCAATTGCACACTCCCTCAACGCTTGAGACATCTGTGGCCTTGTGTTGTGTGACAAAACTGCACATTTTAAAGTGGCCTTTTATTGTCTCCAGCACAAGGTGCACCTGTATAATGATCATGCTGTTTAATCAGCTTCTTAATATGCCACACCTGTCAGGTGGATGGATTATCTTGGCAAAGGAGAAATGCTCAGTAACAGGGATGTAAACAAATTTGTGCACAAAATTTGAGAGAAATAACCTTTTTGTGCGTATGGAACATTTCTGTGAATTTACATGTTGTGTTTATATTTTTGTTCAGTATATGTGTATGCATCCAATAAATGTTGATTTGATTCATGTTTCAAATTTGCAAAACATGATATTTTATGAATTCTAGCTAGGTGGCTAGGTGGCTAACATTAGCTAACTGGTTAACATTAGCTGGGCTAGGGGTTAGGGTTACGTTTAGGAGTTGGTGTGGCCACCAGCTGCATTAAGTACTGCAGTGCATCTCCTCCTCATGGACTGCACCAGATTTGTCAGTTCTTACTGTGAGATGTTACCCCACTCTTCCACCAAGGCACCTGCAAGTTCCCGGACATTGCTGGGGGGAATGGCCCTAGCCCTCACCCTCCGATCCAACAAGTCCTAGACGTGCTCAATGGGATTGAGATCCGGGCTCTTCGTTGGCCATGGCAGAACACTGACATTCCTGTCTTGCAGTAAATCATGCACAAAACGAGCAGTATGGCTGGTGGCATTGTCATGCTGGAGGGTCATGTCAGGATGTGCGTGCAAGAAGTGTACCACATGAGGGAGGAGGATGTCTTCCCTATAACGCACAGCATTGAGATTGCCTGCAATGACAACAAGCTCAGTCCGATGATGCTGTGACACACCGCCCCAGAACATGACGGACTCTCCACCTCCAAATGGATCCCGCTCCAGAGTACAGGCCTCGGTGTAATGCTCATTCCGTTGACGATAAACGCGAGTCCGACCATCACCCCTTGTGAGACAAAACCGTCACTCGTCAGTGAAGAGCCCTTTTTGCCATTCCTGTCTGGTCCAGCGACGGTGGGTTTGTGCCCATAGGCGACGTTGTTGCTGTTGATGTCTGGTGAGGACCTGACTTACAGCAGGCCTACAAGCCCTCAGTCCAGCCTCCCTCAGCCTATTGCGGACAGTCTGAGCACTGATGGAGGGATTGTGCGTTCCTGGTGTAACTCGGGCAGTGGTTGTTGCCATCCTGTACCTGTCCCGCAGGTGTGATGTTTGGATGTACCGATCCTGTGCAGGTGTTGTTACACGTGGTCTGCCACTGTGAGGACAATCAGCTGTCCGTCCTGTCTCCATGTAGTGCTGTCTTTGGCATCTCACAGTACGGACATAGCAATTTATTGCCCTGGCTCCATCTGCAATCCTCATGCCTCCTTGCAGCATTCCTAAGGCACATTCACGCAGATGAGCAGGGACCCTGGGCATCTTTCTTTTGGTGTTTTTCAGAGTCAGTAGAAAGGCCTCTTTAGTGTCCTAAGTTTTCATAAATGTGACCTTAATTGCCTACTGTCTGTAAGCTGTTAGTGTCTTAACGACTGTTCCACAGGTGCATGTTCATTAATTGTTTATGGGCCATTGAACAAGCATGGGAAACAGTGTTAAACCCTTTACAATTAAGCTCTGTGAAGTTATTCTGATTTTTACAAATGATCTTTGAAAGACAAGGTCCTGAAAAAGGGACGTTTCTTTAGTTGAATAGAGTTTAGAGTTTAGTTGAATAGTTGCTAATTAGCTCAAGTGCTAAAGTTGTCTATGAGTTGTCAAACTCGCAACCTTTAAGTAACCATCTGCCTTATGTAACCATACCAAACGTAACATATCATACTAAATTGAGTGTCTCAGATTCACATTTTCTATGTTACATCTAGTCTATGAGACCAGAGCTGCTGAAAGAGAGCAAGGAATGGGAGAGGGAATTGCCTTATGTAACCATACCAAACGTAACATATCATACTAAATTGATTGTCTCGGATTCACATTTTCTATGTTACATCTAGTCTATGAGACCAGAGCTGCTGAGAGAGAGCAAGGAAAGGGAGAGGGAATTTGAGATAAGGCTTGATGTCATCTTTCAGTTATCTCAACTTAAACATGATGAAATAACACAGATGGAGAGAGGGGTGACAAGAGTGCACACTAGTATGTTTGTAAGAATAGTTCTATGGATGAAGAGGTTGGGATGAAGTTTGAATAAAATGTAATTTTATTGTCCCCAGAGAGAGAACACATTTAGATCAGTTGGAGCGTCATTGGCTTTGAGACTGTCATGAATGCGTGCATTTAACTGGCACAAGCAGATACAAATAAAAAGCATCACAAACTCCAAAATTCTAATTGGTAAACTGCAATGCCCTATGCACACCACAGGAGGCTGCTGGTGGAAGGACGGCTCATAATAATGGCCGGAATGGTGCCAATGGCATTAAACACATGGTTTCCATGTGTTTGATACGATTTCATCGATTCCACTCCAGCCATTATCACAAGCCCGTCCTCCCCAATTAAGGTGCCACCAACCTCCTTTGATGCACACTTATCAGGAGTTGGCTGTATATTGGTGTTTGGCATTGTCAGTTTAATACAGAACACAGTTGTCCTCCTGACCAGAGGAAGAGGTAATAGGCAAAGCATGTGTTTTTCTGACACATATGTGATGGATATTCCAAGCTGCTGTCCTTTTGCGTCCCCAGCATCAGAACAGCACAGCCAGTCACTGATAGTCATGATAATCAACTCTCCCTCTTCTGGGTCTTGTGTTACATAGTATAATTAACCTCTTTCTATATACATACAGTTGAAGTCGGAAGTTTACATACACTTAGGTTGGAGTCATTAAAACTCGTTTTTCAACCACTCCACAAATGTCTTGTTAACAAACTATAGTTTTGGCAAGTCGGTTAGGACATCTACTTTGTGCATGACACAAGTAGTTTTTCCAACAATTGTTTACAGATTATTTCACTTATAATTCACTGTATCACAATTCCAGTGGGTCAGAGGTTTACATACACTAAGTTGACTGTGCCTTTAAACAGCTTGTAAAATTTCAGAAAATTATGTCATGGCTTTAGAAGCTTCTGATAGGCTAATTGACATAATTTGAGTCAATTGGAGGTGTACCTGTGGACGTATTTCAAGGCCTACCTTCAAACTCAGTGCCTCTTTGCTTGACATCATGGGAAAATCAAAAGAAATCAGCCAAGACCTCAGAAAACAAATTGTAGACCTCCACAAGTCTGGTTCATCCTTGGGAGAAATTTCCAAATGCCTGAAGGTACCACGTTCATCTGTACAAACAATAGTACGCAAGTATAAACGCCATGGGACCACGTAGCCGTCATACCGCTCAGGAAGGAGACGCGTTCTATCTCCTAGAGATGAACGAACTTTGGTGCGAAAAGTGCAAATCAATCCCAGAACAACAGCAAAGGACCTTGTGAAGATGCTGGTGGAAACAGGTACAAAAGTATCTACATATATCAACATAACCTGAAAGGCCGCTCAGCAAGGAAGACGCCACTGCTCCAAAACCGCTATAAAAAAGCAAGACTACAGGTTACAACTGCACATGGGGACAAAGATCGTACTTTTTTAGAAATGTCCTCTGGTCTGATGAAACAAAAATATAACTGTTTGGCCATAATGACCATCGTTATGTCTGGAGGAAAAAGGGGGAGGCTTGCAAGCCGAAGAACATCCCAACCGTGAAGCACGGGGGTGGCAGCCTCATGTTGTGGGGGTGCTTTGCTGCAGGAGGGACTGGTGCACTTCACAAAATAGTTAGCATCATGAGGAAGGAAAATGATGTGGATATATTGAAGCAACAGCTCAAGACATCAGTCAGGAAGTTAAAGCTTGGTCGCAAATGGGTCTTCCAAATGGACAATGACCACAAACATACTTATAAAGTTGTGGCAAAATGGCTTAAGGACAACAAAGTCAAGGTATTGGAGTGGCCATCACAAAGCCCTGACCTCAATCCCATCGAGAATTTTTGGGCAGAACTTGATAAGCGTGTGCGAGTAAGGAGGCCTACATCCTGACTCAGTTACACCAGCTCTGTCAGGAGGAATGGGACAAAATTCACCCAACTTATTGTGGGAAGCTTTTGGAAGGCTACCCGAAATGTTTGACCCAAGTTAAACAATTTAAAGGCAATGCTACCAAATACTAATTGACAATGTGATTGTGATTTTCTGGATTTTTGTTTTAGATTCCATCTCTCACAGTTGAAGTGTACCTATGATAAAAATTACAGACCTCTACATGCTTTGTAAGTAGGAAAACCTGCAAAATCGGCAGTGTATCAAATACTTGTTCTCCCCACGGTATATTTGGGTAAATCTTGTTAGGAGTAAAACGGTTCGGTCGGAGTTCAATATGATTTTTTGTCCTACATTCCACCTTGATCATCAGATCTTCAGCAGACCCATTTCCAAAAACTAAGTTGTTTGTACTTTCAAATAATATTCCTTTCATCAAAAATCCATTGTGTATACTGGTGTGCTACAACTTTGAGCTAAAGCATCTTAATACATGGCTGCTCTGTAAAAGGGATGTCAGATGTGTGTGTACCTGGAGCATCTATAAGGGGAACTTTGCCCATAGCAGCACTGAAGCGGCAGTGCTTACCTGGACTTGTCTGTTTCAAGTAGCTTAAACCAAGAAAAATCTAGACAGACACTATTTTCAATTGGTTTTAATTACAAATTCATTAACAACAAAGTTTTCATACCAAAACAAAAAGGACTTCAATCAAAAATATGGATCTGTAGACAAGCAGTTTGAAACAAGTGCTGAGTACATGGGGATGATGTAGGGAATGTAGAGACATGACTCTGGCTAGATCCCAAACTGCTTCCTTTGTTCACCAAAGGCCTCATGACCGCTGAGAACAGTGTATGGATGGGCTGGGTAGGTCTCAGGCTATCTATACTGCTGAGAACAGTGTATGATGGGCTGGGTAGGTCTCAGGCTATCTATACTGCTGAGAACAGTGTATGGATGGGCTGGGTAGGTCTCAGGCTATCTATAGTGCTGAGAACAATGTATGGATGGGCTGGGTAGGTCTCAGGCTATCTATAGTGCTGAGAACAGTGTATGATGGGCTGGGTAGGTCTCAGGCTATCTATACTGCTGAGAACAGTGTATGATGGGCTGGGTAGGTCTCTGGCTATCTATAGTGCTGAGAACAGTGTATGGATGGGCTGGGTAGGTCTCTGGCTATCTATAGTGCTGAGAACAGTGTATGGATGGGCTGGGTAGGTCTCTGGCTATCTATACTGCTGAGAACAGTGTATGATGGGCTGGCTATCTATACTGCTGAGAACAGTGTATGGATGGGCTGGGTAGGTCTCTGGCTATCTATAGTGCTGAGAACAGTGTATGGATGGGCTGGGTAGGTCTCAGGCTATCTATACTGCTGAGAACAGTGTATGGATGGGCTGGGTAGGTCTCAGGCTATCTATACTGCTGAGAACAGTGTATGATGGGCTGGGTAGGTCTCAGGCTATCTATACTGCTGAGAGATGTCCAGTCCTTGGAGATCAGTGATCATAGAGTTAAGAAGTCAAGGAAAATATGTAAGATTGCTGGTTGGCACGACCTACAAAAAGGAAACTGGGGTACGCTGTCATTGGCTAACCTGCACCATTTCTCCCTTGCCTGGTTAGCCGTTGTAGTGGATGCTGATTGGATGACGGTATGAAAGTTTGATCTAATTAGTGACTTAGTTCTTTTTCTTGCCCTTGCTGGGAGCCTTGGCTGGCATTACCGTGGGAACGGCTGCCTGGTACAGAGCAGCAGACACTTTGTTGATGTAGTAGAGGGCGAACAGAGAGAATATCAGACTGGAGAGAGAACAAAATAAAATAGTCAGCACAGCAACAGCACAATTTGGTTTGAGAAGAAAAAACTTAAACTTCACCCCAAGTTCATTGATAATAGTAGTACTGTTATCATCATCATTACTATTCCTTTTTTCCCTATAAGATTTTATTTGATCAACAATACAAAACATACACAAACAAACGACGACATCATACAAACATTAACTACATCACTCCTGCCCAGACCCACCAACCCTCACCCCCTCACTTTCTGCCACATGGCCTCAAACAGCACACATCTGTTTCTCTCAGTCACCCGCGCACTTTAAATTTTTAGATCCTAAAGCATTTGACCTTTCCATTGCGTGAACGACAGATGATTGGTTGATTTCCAGTTGAAGTATATGGTTTTTTTTAATGATTGAGAAAAGTGTTGTCCTACCCATTGCACCCTCATATGCCATGTCTTTAAATATGCAGACAGACTAATTAAAAGCTAATTTACATTGTAATACTTCTGAGCCATCTTTCCAACTCCACCCATAACTTTTGGATTTTATAACATTTCCAGAAGGTCATGAATTATTGAGTCATTAGTAGTTTTACGCTTTAGACATCTCTGCTGTTGTCCTGTAGAATTCGTGAATTTTGTCTCTTGTATAATAAATTCAATACATGAATTTATGCTGGATTAAGCATACATTTTAGTTAACTGTAATGTCATTAGCTTTGTTCCAACATTACTTACATCTTGTGCCAATATCAGTTATTTTTTAAATCTTGGTTCCAATAGTTTCTATTTCTTCTAAGAGATTGTCAGTTGGATAGGCTCTCTGCTATTCCATAAGTCCTTCCTTTCATCACTGAGTTCAGTTGTCAAGAGAGTTTCTGTGTTTGGTGCGCCTGGGTTTGTCAGTAGTCTGAGTTCATACTTACCATGTGGTGACACACACACGGTGCACCAGCCCAGAGGCAAACAGAGAGAGGCACAGGCACACCAGGACTGGTGGAGAGGAGAGAAATGAACACCCATTAAAACAGGACCGAGTGCGTGCTGAGACGCTATACTATTCAGATGCACCCATACACATGACAAGAGGCTCAGTGAATGTGTGTGAAACACAGGAAATAGATTCTGTGCATCACTCTGTAGTTGTGAAGACAGACTTACTCTCTGGGAAGATCTTGACCTGGAATCCCTTGCCGAAGATGAGGTTTTCCAGGTTATTGAAGGCCTGGTTGGAGAAAGGGTTAAGGAGGGAAACACACAGTGGGAGAGAAGAGACACCTAATGTGGTAGCTTCATTAGACCTTTAGACGTTCAGTGATCCTTACTGTATTTATTTATCCCCATACTGTATTTATTTATTTGTCTTGCTCCTTTGCACCCCAGTATCTCTACTTGCACATTCATCACTCCAGTGTTTAATTGGTATATGGTAATTACTTCGCACACATGGCCTATTTATTGCCTTACCTCCCTTATCTTACCTCATTTGCACGCACTGTATATAGATTTTTTTTCCTACTGTATGTTTGTTTATTCCATGTGTAACTCTGTGTTGTTGTATGTGTCGAACTGCTTTGCTTTAGCCTTGGCCAGGTCGCAGTTGTAAATGAGAACTTATTCTCAACCAGCCTACCTGGTTAAATAAAGGTGAAATAAAAAAATAAACAATCCTGCCACCATGACTCACAGTGCTGCATGTGGACTATAGAACCAACCGACTGACTGTCTGCTTCCATCACTTGGGAACTCAAGGGAGCACAGAACATAAACAAAAGACTTTAGCTGTCTGGCTTTACAAACAGCTTACTCTGACAAGTTTAAAACCCTAAGCCTATCGGAGGTCTACCTAGATTGCATTGTATGCAGTGCTGCTATGTTGTGGTGTGTTTTGGTGTAAAGAGGATACAGTGAGGGAGCAGATGAAGAGGACAGAGCCCAGGAAGCCTCCCAGGATGGTGAGCAACTCTGTAGAGCCCAGCTGTCTGCTGAACATCTGCATCCCAGCAAACACCAACACAGAGAACAGACTGGACAGAACCAGGGATGTGCCTGTGTTCACCGCTGGAGGGAGGGGAGAGGCAGATTACACATAGTTTGTGACAGTAGTAGAACAATCATCTAAGGGGCTGCAGCTGGACTGAAGATGGCAGATTCTAACAGAATAATAATATCAACAATTGGGTTTATATTTCATCTTTGAGTGACAGAAACATAAAATAACTAGCCTATACGAAACATTTCACTGCATCCTAACAGCAATCTTTACGCCACGTCAGTGTACACTCTTGAAAGATTCCGTGTGGAAACACCCTCTCTCGAATAATGAAAATACCTAACTAGGTAGCTACAAGAGAACTTTATCATACATTTTGACAACACAGCCTACCTACCGTTAAACTGAAGAAATATATATATTGTTGGCAAGTGTATTCTGCACAAAATAGCTACGTAACTAACAAAGTTAAAAATGAATGGCAAGCCTACCATTACACAGCTAGCTATCGTTAGCTAGATACCTTTACGTTTGCTATCCCTCAATACATATGTTCAACGCACAAACATTGATCAAAATTAAACAGTAGCCTTGCAGAACTTACCCATGTTTTAATATTTAAGCAATAATTACGTTTTTGACACAAAAGATCATGCGTTTCGATATCCTTTCAAAACACAGGCAGCTCCAGGAACAAGCTCCGTTTCTGCTACCCGGAACCGGTGAGAGGTGGCACACGTAGGAGTCGAATGTGAAGTGCCAATCAGACTCTAGCAACGCAAATAGTGCGTCAAGACTGACACACCCACTGCACACATTTTTCAAAGGGTGTTTATGAAATAAATACTAGATTACACAGGTAAAATACTTTAATCGTAAAAAAATAAGAATAACACTGACATATAGGGGTGTAGCTACCATCAGATATCACCACATTATAGATTAATTTCAAAAGCATCTTAAAAGGAAGGAATGGTTTACAAGTGACTCTACAATGAAATTCAAAACAAACTGGGATAGCTACAGCTTGATAAAACATGATTTTTTAGGTAAACGTTTTAAAAAGGTGGTACTAAAATCCTATGGTACACAGGACCATTTAGCATGGTGAAGAGAAAGATGGTTACTTGTGTCTATACATTCAGCGTAGCAATTAGGATCACTACGCTGGAGTTTTTAGAAATCGTCCTCTCTGCCTTGGTACATACAGTAGCTCTGTTTCCATCAACAACGTCCACAGTCCACACAACCATTGAATCCTGAAACACAGACCATAGCTTAAAATAAATAAAATAATCTGACTATTGATGGATAGATAGAGAAGGGTGTGTGTCAAAAGTCAGAAGGCCAGATTCGAACCTATGCTGTCACCGTATCGGATACTGCAGCTACGACCACCCACATCTTAACCAGCTCTTTTGTCTTTGTCACTACGATCACCATTCAACATCACTAACATCCGATATGTCTCCTTGACACTGTTGAACAGTCACAATGTGTCACACACTTGCACAGCTGTGTACAAGTGCTGGGAAGGATGGACACTACATTCCAGACCAAACATCGATGTGAAACACTGCTCTCGGTTATAGTGGCTTCTTCTTCAGTCCGAACACTGCGATGAAGAGTAGGATCTCCACAAACGCAGGGAGAACACTACAGGAGATAGAGAGGATGGCAGCATTATAAGCAAAGCATCAACCTGCACGAGGCAAAAATGACCCAAATAACTCCAGGACACACACACACACACACGATGTCTGTCTGTCTGTCACACACGATGTCTGTCTGTCTGTCCCACACGATGTCTGTCTGTCTGTCCCACACGATGTCTGTCTGTCTGTCTGTCACACACCATGTCTGTCTGTCTGTCCCACACGATGTCTGTCTGTCTGTCCCACACGATGTCTGTCTGTCTGTCCCACACGATGTCTGTCTGTCTGTCCCACACGATGTCTGTCTGTCTGTCCCACACGATGTCTGTCTGTCTGTCCCACACGATGTCTGTCTGTCTGTCCCACACGATGTCTGTCTGTCTGTCACACACGATGTCTGTCTGTCTGTCACACACGATGTCTGTCTGTCTGTCACACACGATGTCTGTCTGTCTGTCACACACGATGTCTGTCTGTCTGTCACACACGATGTCTGTCTGTCTGTCTGTCCCACACAATGTCTGTCTGTCTGTCCCACACGATGTCTGTCTGTCTGTCCCACACGATGTCTGTCTGTCTGTCACACACGATGTCTGTCTGTCTGTCACACACGATGTCTGTCTGTCTGTCACACACGATGTCTGTCTGTCTGTCACACACGATAACTGTCTGTCACACACACACGATGTCTGTCGGTCTGTCTGTCTGTCACACACACACAAACCTGCAGAAGGCAAAAATAAGCCAGTATGTCCAACACTCCCATCTCTGGAAGATAAAGAAAGACAGGGAGACGGATGCACTGCAGTGGACAGCCAACGCTGGAGGAGACGTCAGTCAGGGAAACAAAACCTCTGAGAATCTCACACACACACACAAACACTGACCTGCAGAAAGCAAGGATCCACCAGTATATTTCACATGCCCATTGTTCAAACAGAAAGAACAGCAGAGCCACAGAGGCACTGGCATGGACTGCAGTCGCTAGTGTGTGGATGGAGAGATGGATGAATGGATGGTGTATGGGGAGGGAGTCCTGAGTCAGGGAATCTTAACCAAACCAATAAAAAGATTACTTCCTCAACCTTATATCTGTGCCCATATTAACGTCTCCTTGCTGATCTGAAAGAAGGGTATAACTTCCTGCATATTGCTTACATCTATCGATTCCCTCCCATGTTCTTCACTATTCCTGGAGAGTCACACTGTGTGCAGGCTTTCATTCTTGCCCACCACCAACACTCAGCTACTCAACAAAACATCAAGACCTTGAGTAGCCTACTTGTTGATGTGACTGGCCATGCAAAATTAGGACTAGGCAAGAACGAAAGCAAACTGTAGTTCTCCAGGACTAGGACTGGTGACCACTGCTGTACTATGCATTATGTGTACTTTGGTAATGTACAGGGTTTTGTGGAAGAGTTTTGAGAACATGTAAAGGATACAGAGGAGGCCCTGGGTGCAGTTGAACATAGACACACCAGAGAAGAAGCCAGCCAGCTCTATAGCAAACAGACCCATGGTGACTGACAACGCTACCACCAACCTAGAAGAGAGAGACAGAGAAAGATAGAGGCGAGAGAAAGATAGAGGAGAGAAAGATAGAGGGAGAGAGTGTGTAAGACAAGTGATTTCTCAAAACCTATAGCAATTCTTTTTGGATAGACTGTGTGGGTGCAGGGTTAGGAGTCCTGTCCTGGGTGAAAGATGCTTACTTGGTGTCCTCCTTGTCGTATTGGTCCTGTGTGAAATCCAAAGGCAGGCAAGCTTCAACATTGTTCTCCTGTGGGACAATGAGTATGATTACTTCAGAGATAGATCTACACAGTATCACTAGATTCTGAGCACGGTTGAGACACAATATATTATAGACGAGCATGTTGATGATCTCGTGAACAACAACTGGTGTCTTCTAGATGCCAGTGTAAGAAATTGTATTAGATATTGGTAACTTGTTTTAACAACTTCTCAACATTACCTATAAGTTGACACAACATACACACCCCCTCTTTCTCTTGGACATATGCTGGACACATAGGACATATACACGGCACCCACAATTCCCCTCCCCCATGACAATCACACAGACACACCCAACCCATGGTTGGACCTCAGGACAAAGAACTCTCAGGAACCAATGGAACGTGGACACCAGGCCTGATCAGGACTACCCAAGACCCAGATCGACCAATCGGAAGGCCGGACTCGCAGATCTACCTACTTTGCTTGTTGTCTATATAGTACTGAACAATTCTGGAAACTCCCTCTTTTCCGGACGATTCACTAGGAGTCAGACTGAAAGAGCCTTGCTGCAAGATTTTACTAAGATATCTTTACATGTAATTAAACTGCCTTATTATAAAATTATCCACCTCGTCCTATTGTCTCCTCTTGTTCTCCTGTCAACAGTAAACGTTTTACTAACACCAGATACAGACATGAGACATGTCACACACAGAGGATATGGTTTGTCCAGAACCTTGACAGTACTCAGAACTCGTGAACATACCCGTGACCAGAAAATGGTGATGACGATGACGAGGTGAGCAGTGAGAGTCAGGAATCGAGCCGGGACCAGGCTGCTGACTGCAGACATTTCTCCAGCAAAGATGTGCCTGTATGGGTACTATGGTGCCTAGAATAAAGAGGCGGAATAGGCAAACGTTGACAAGTAACGTTAAAGTTAATATTTCCAATAGAAACAACAAAATCCGTGTGTTGACTTGAGCCTGCTACAATGCAACACAATATTGACTGTAAATGTTAGCTAGACTACTAACGTTAACGTTAAGACTACACAAATGAATATTAACAGCATTTTATTTACAATGTGTAGACTAAGTAACGTTACTATTAGCAAATGTATAAGCTAATTTATCCGCACACTCACCTTGATAGTGCTAACTTAGCTAGCTAATGTACTCAATACAGGACATACGACGTTGTTCAACTCGTTAGTCAATATTTGAAGCCAAAAACTAGCCACATTTGATGATTTATTTACCATTAATTGAAACAACTGTGTCTAGGACTAGAAACAACAGACGCTTCAGCTGCATGCATGGCTTAGCTCGTTGCTACAACAACTTACATCTGGGGTGCGTTCAAGAACATCGAGTTCCGTTAACGATTTAGGACGGAAACAGACGAGTTGAGGATGAGGAACGCTTCTTCGTGAACGCGTCATTTTAGTAGCGTTTTATTAATCTCACGTCGTCATCTAGTGGCAAGAATAAAATCCAATTTTATTGGTCACATACACATATTTAGCAGATGTTATTTCGGGTGTAGCGAAGGTCTCCCACTCAGAAGTATGAGATGGGGAGGGGGGCGGGGGTAGGTTGACCTCAGGTCTCCCCACTGGAAGCCGGAGGTAGGGGGAGCAGGGGAATCTATGAAATAGCGCACCTCTAACTTTGTACAGTACTAATGCAATTAGTAAAATCAGTCACACTACCAAATGCTACCAAATAAACCACAATTCATTCATAATACTGTGAATACTATATAGTATCACAGACATATTGTTGCATTTTTTCTGGTGTGTGCGAAATTGTTAAGAATAAAATAAAACCAGTCTGCACACCACCAAGGTGAATTGGTTTAGTCTTGACTCTTGGTTGACAGTGTTGGGGGATGGATAATGTATTGATGCTCGAGTGACAAATCAACCCTAGTTTGTTTCTATTTGTCTTTGTAACTTATTTTTGTTATTTATTAGTCTTATTTTTGTATATATTTTTATATTTGTATATTTTTAAATGTTATGTTTATTTATTTGTGTTGTTCCAAATGTCAGAATACAAATTACAGTTAGTGCAGAATGGTGGTCGCCCAGGGGGCCATACAAGCTAGAACCGCCACTGCACACAATCACACACACACACACACACACACACACACACACACACACACACACACACACACACACACACACACACACACACACACACACACACACACACACACACACACACACACACACACACACACACACACACACACACACACACACACACACACACACACACAGAGATAGCGGGAGAGAGCATTTGAACCTGTTTCACTCAGCAGAAATCACCACGCATGCTCTATCCCCCACTATTGAACATTACCTTATCAGCGCGAGCGCAGTGGAAAGGGACAGAAGTCAACGCTGCGCACTCCAGACCATATACATCCAGTCAGACTATTGTGCGATAGCCTATACCTAGGCTACATATGGTTGATTGACCAAGCTTTTAACATTTTTCTTTATTCACCCTAGGACAACATATTTGAATATATTACTAGGCCTAGGCTACGATTGTGAATTTGACAGACGCATCAACATTCGCAACATCAACATGACAGACGCATCTACATTCAACATCAACACCGCGTTTTGATCCTAAAGGATGGCTGAAGCAGAACTACAGGCGTTTACGTCTATGATGGACGCACTCGTTCAAATCAGCGTAAGTGTGGTGATGGTTAATTAGACCTATTTGTTTACCATAAATGGGATGTGGAGACTGGAGCCTATTTTGTTATTCTGTAGGCCACCAGACCGAGGCTATAGCAAACATAAATGTGGTAAGGTTACCTGTATTTCAACTGGCCGTTCAGAGAGAAATGCCTCAGCTAAGCTATATATATAATGTTATTAATATTGCATAATGTTTTTAGTTTAACTGTTTTCAGCACGCCACGTAGGCTAGCCTACATAAGATATAGAGGCCTTCACATACATTTTGGTATCAACATTTCATCATCCTTCAAACATTATTCTTAGGCTATATTTTTCTTCAATGTGAAATGGTCTGCTTTTGTTATTAGATTGACTAAAATTGAACCAGACATTCATCAATAAGTCTGAGCTATAAATTAGAAATGGGTGGTATTTGGCTCCAACACTTTGGCTTGACGCCTGCGGCTGGTCACTATCGGCTGGTTATTGACACACCTAGCTATGAGGTAAAGGGTGAAATGAGGATTAAATGGATAGCCAATATATATATTTTTGAAGCCTATCGGTCGAATGCGTACCCCCACGTAGACAGACAAAAACAAGGGGTCCGATGATATGATTTGCTATCTCGCAACACGGTGAGCAGGGAACGGATGATGTTTGTCGCCATAGAAACGGTATTCAGGGAGCGCCAGCACGCGGCGGCGGTCCTGGCTCTCGCGCAACATAGGCGCAGAAAGGACCCGCTGACACCGACTATTCTGCCGAGCCAGGGAAAGAAAAAACATTGATAGAGGAGAGAGAGAGGTGTCGTCATTCTTATCGAAGCCTAATCGATGTGAATGCTATTTTCCCGGTAGCCAGTAGCCTTGGCCTATCATGAATCCCATTGAAATGTCCATAGCCGGCCTAGGGAAGGTGAAGTCGGCTAGGCCTTGCCCGGTAATATAGCCTATTTTGTGCGTTGAAATCCAATTTAAAGTAATTAATTGTTCCCATAAAATGAATCTCTTCTCACCATCATGGTGGCTTGTGTTAACTGAACTGAGGAAGGTTAGAAGCAACTAGTCCTACAACAAAGCTATAGATAGAAGGATCTATTACTCCTCTATACTGGGTTTACATCATGCTGTTGGCCAGACAGCTGGACTGAAGTGATTAGACTCGTTTTTAAGGAGACTGGCTGTAGCGCCTTAGTCAGCCCTGGCCTGGGTATTTATACACACACACACACACACCTGCTTTCTCCTTTCATATGTCCAACATAAATTCTAAACCAGGAATGGTTAAATAATGTAAGATGCTGTTTCTCTCTCTCTCCCTCTCTCTCATCTTCCTCTGCCTCATTCTCACTCCTGTTTTCACTTCCCCCTCTTTCTCCTCACACCCTCCCCTGCTCACTCACCCTTTATTTGCTTCCTCTCTCCCTGCTCCTCTAACTCCTCTCCCCGTCTCTCTTCTATCTCCAACCCCTTATCCCCCTCCCTCTCTCGTCCTCCAGTCTAACATGAAGAGTATGGAGCGGGAGCTGCATTGCCCGGTGTGTACTGAGATGGTGAAGCAGCCCATCATCCTGCCGTGCCAGCACAGTGTGTGTCTGCTGTGTGCTGCTGAGGTGTTAATCCAGAGAGGATACCCTCCCCCAGACCTCCCCCCAGAGCCCAACTCCCCGGCTGCATCCCCCAACACACGCTCCCCGCGCGGGGCACGCAGACCCCCGCCCAAGACCACCGACCGCCTGGACCGCGTCCTCAGACCAGGTGGGTTAACGTGTGTGTGAATGCTGATGTCGATCTCACTTGTGTGCCAGTGCCTGCAGATGAGAGTGACATTATCATCAGATCAGCATCTGACTTTGTTTTACTGGCCAGTGAAGATGGTTCATACCAGAGCCATATATATGCTGTATATACACTACCATTCAAAAGTTTGGGGTCACTTAGAAATGTCCTTGTTTTTGAAAGGAAAGCAATTTTTTTGTTGATTACAATAACATCAAATTGATCAGAAATACAGTGTAGACATTGTTAATGTTTTAAATGACTATTGTAGCTGGAATCTGCAGATTTTTTATGGAATATCTACATAGGCGTACAGAGGCCCATTATCGGCAACCATCACTCCTGTGTTTCAATAGCACGTTGTGTTAGCTAATCCAAGTTTATCCTTTTAAAAGGCTAATTGATCATTAGAAAACCCTTTTGCAATTATGTTAGCACAGCTAAAAACTGTTGTCCTGATTAAATATACAATAAAACTGACCTTCTTTAGACTAGTTGAGTATCTGGAGAATCAGCATTTGTGGGTTCGATTACAGGCTCAAAATGTCCAGAAACAAAGAACCTTCTGAAACTCGTCAAGTCTATTCTTGTTCTGAGAATAGACTTGACGAGTGCACAACTGAGAAAGATGACAAGTACATTAGAGTGTCCAGTTTGAGAAACAGACACCTCACAAGTCCTCAACTGGCAGCTTCATTAAATAGTACACGCAAAACACCAGTCTCAACATCAACAGTGAAGAGGCGACTCCGGGATGCTGACCTTCTAGGCGGAGTTGCAAAAAAAGCCATATCTCAGACTGGCCAATAAAAAGAAAAGATTAAGATGGGCAAAAGAGCACAGACACTGGACAGAGGAACTCTGCCTAGAAGGCAGCATGAATACCACCTCTACCTTGTCACAACACAACTGATTGGCTCAAACACATTAAGAAGGAAATAAATGACACACATTAACTTTTAATAAAGCACACCTGTTAATTGAAATGCATTCCAGGTGACTACCTCATGAAGCTGGTTGAGAGAATGCCAAGAGTGTGCAAAGCTGTCATCAAGGCAAAGGGTGGCTACTTTGAAGAATCTAAAATATTAAATATACAAGTGTGTAGTATATATAGTGTTATTTCATAGTTTTGATGTCTTCACTATTATTCTACATTGTAGAAAATAGTAAAAATAAAGAAAAACCCTTGAATGAGTAGGCGTGTCTATACTGCTGACTGGTACTGTATATCAAACAGGTCGGCCAGGTTTTAGAACATCTGCCATGTTAGCGTATTTATTCTCTAAATGTTGATGATGTAACAATACGAGAGCTCCTCCTACGGTTCCCTATGAAATGACCCGCTGTAAACAAACAAAACAGAACTGCGAATTTAAAATACGTTTTTATTGATTACCATTCTGCATAATGTGCATCCAAGTCTGTACAGTGTTGGTGTGTCTTCGTTGGTTTTGAAAACTATCTGAAATAAAAAACACAATTTGGAAGTGTCAATTATTACTTAGCAATCGCTACAGTTGACGTCGGAAGTTTACATACACCTTAGCCAAATACATTTAAACTCAGTTTTTCACAATTCCTGACATTTAATCCTAGTAAAAATTCCCTGTCTTAGGTCAGTTAAGATACCACTTTATTTTAAGAATGTGAAATGTCAGAATAATAGTAGAGAGAATTATTTATTTCAGCTTTTATTTCTTTCATCACATTCCCAGTGGGTCAGAAGTTTACATACACTCAATTAGTATTTGGTAGCATTGCCTTTAAATTGTTTAACTTGGGTCAAACGTTTCGGGTAGCCTTCCACAAGCTCCCACAATAAGTTGGGTGAATGTTGGCCCATCTCTCCTGACCGAGCTGGTGTAACTGAGTCAGGTTTGTAGGCCTCCTTGCTCGCACATGCTTTTTCAGTTCTGCCCACACATTTTCTATGGGATTGAGGTCAGGGCTTTGTGATGGCAACTCCAATACCTTGACTTTGTTGTCCTTAAGCCATTTTGCCACAACTTTGGAAGTATGCTTGGGGTCATTGCTGTTATTCTGAGATTGATTTGCACTTTTCGCACCAAATTACATCCATCTCTAGGAGACAGAACGTGTCTCCTTCTTGAGCGGTATGGCGGCTGCGTGGTCCCATGGTGTTTATACTTGCGTACTATTGTTTGTACAGATGAACGTGGTATCTTCAGACGTTTGGAAATTGCTCCCAAGGATGAACCAGACTTGTGGAGGTCTACAACTTGTTTTCTGAGGTCTTTGCTGATTTCTTTTGATTTTCCCATGATGTCAAGCAAAGAGGCACTGAGTTTGAAGGAGGCTTTGAAATACATCCACAGGTACACCTCCAATTAACTCAAATTATGTCAATTAGCCTATCAGAAGCTTCTAAAGCCATGACATAATTTTCTGGAATTTTCCAAACTTTTTAAAGCACAGTCAACTTAGTGTATATAAACTTCTGACCCACTGGAATTGTGATACAGTGAATTATAAGTGAAATAATCTGTTTTTAAACAATTGTTGAACAAATTACTTGTGTCATGCACAAAGTAGATGTCCTAACCGACTTCCCAAAACTATAGTTTGTTAATTTAACAAGACATTTGTGGAGTGGTTGAAAAACGAGTTTTAATGACTCCAACCTAAGTGTATGTAAACTTCCAACTTCAACTGTATGTAGGAGAAAGAGATGCTCTCGGAAATTTCAACTGCAATGGCTCAACTCTCTATATACACAGCGTATACTAAACATTAGGAACCCCCTTTTGCCCTCAGAACAGCCTTCAATTCAAGGTGTCGAAAGCATTTCACTTGGATGCTGGCCCATGTTGACTCCAATGCTTTCCACAGTTGTGTCAAGTTGGCTGGATGTCCTTTGGGTGGTGGACCATTCTTGATACACACAGGAAACTGTTCAGCGTAAAACCCCAGAAACATTGTAGTTCTTGACACAAACTGGTGCGCCTGGCTCCTACTACCATACCCTGTTCAAAGGCACTTAAATCCTTTGTCTTGCTCATGCACCCTATGGGTGGCACACACACACAATCCATGTCTCAATTGTCTCAAGGATTACAATCCTTATTTAACCGGTCTCCTCCCCTTCATCTACACTGATTGAAGTGGATTTAA